>NC_059357.1:24093965-24396919 GCF_019703515.2 Myxocyprinus asiaticus | reverse complement strand
TTGTTCCCAGACTTTGCAAATTTGATGAGAAATGTGATCGATTCAAGGAATGCAAGAAACTCTTACATCAACGGAAGGTCGCTTTTGCACTGATGTTTCTGGCCAAATTGAGAATAGATACTAAGGATGGCCGCAAAATATTTACATGCCCATAGTAGGCGATATCCTTCATTAAGTCAATGATTAAGTTATTTGTGGTCCTCATGTTGCAGCTGAGTGGGCCTGACTCACTGATCATTCACTTGACTGTTCGAGGAACTGAGTGCCTTTTTTTGTTTCTTTTTGTGCTGGTTCCACCTATCGGCTGGAGCTTGTTTTGTGAAGTAACACTCCTTCGGGACAGTTGTGAATGAATCTGCATGTTCTTTGTGCTTAAGCCTCCTATTGGCTGGAGTTTGTTTTATAGATTATTTTCTGTTGTGTAATTCTGTCTGACAAAATTTGTATAGAAACACCGGACTTGAGCAATCTGACGGCAAATTTGTCACGGGGACTCTCGTAGGCATACGTGGACTGTTTGAGTGTAGAGGGATGAATGCTGGTTGACGTTTTTTTTTGTTCGGGGTTTGATTGTTGCGCTAATGTTGGAATGTGGTCGTTATTTTATTTTTGACATTTTTCTAATATGTCAAAATGTCAAATGTTAATATGAGTGGATTGTCTCTCTCCACGTGGAATGTGAATGGTTGGGGCACCCCATAGAAAGGAAGGTTATTTCTTTTCTTAAACGTAAGAAATATTATGTAGTGTTTCTTCAAGAAATGCATCTTTCCCCGCAGGAAGCTGAAAAATTTGGGAAGATGTGGGGTAGACATTTTCTTTAGTGCTGCCTCAAGTAAGAGCAGGGGAGTCATTACATTAAGCAAGCATCTACAATTCAAATGTCTCAAACAGATTAAAGATAAATTAGGAAGAGTCATTATTGTTTTAGCAGAAATTCAGGGGCTAAGGTTGATTTTGGCTAATATTTACTCACCTAATGCTGATGATCAGGGCTTTTTTTATAGATCTTGAAGGGATGTTGCAAGCCGCTGGCACCCCTCATGATATAATATTGGGAGGAGTCTTTAATCTTTTGATGGAATCAGTCCTTGTTTATAGTGAAGCAAAAGTGTGCAAGCCCCCTAGAACAACAGTAATGCTTCACAGGATGTGTACAAATCTTGGTCTTACAGATATTTGGAGACTTTTGAACCCATCTGGTAGGGACTATAAAAATTTTTTTCATCAGTCCATAAGATTTATTCTAGAATAGATTTTTTTATATTTGTAAGTTCCTCATTTCATCTGTTGTTGATTTGTTCAATTGAAAACATTTTAGTCTCAGATCACACCCTGGTGTGTTTAGAGGTGTTGCCACATACAGAGAAAAATAAATCATATAGTTGGCGCTTTAATGTATACCTTTTGCAAAATCCTGAATTCCAACAAATGATAAAGGCTGAAATCAATGTCTATATGGAGACCAACTGGTCCTCATTATCCTCTGTGGGCGTGGCTTGGGAGGCACTTAAGGCGGTTCTTAGGGGTCGGATCATACAATGACTCATTCATCAAAAAATCCAAAGCACGAGAACTCGGAGTTAGAAGGGAATATTGAAAGTGTCGAGGCAGAGCTGAAGCGCCGAATTTCGTCTGATGGCCTCAGAGAATTGACCCGATTGAAATACAGATATAACACTATTTTGTCACGGAAGGTGGAGTTTTGGCTATTCAGGGAAAGACAGTCATATTTTGAGTCAGGGGACAAAGCAGGGAAGCTTTTGGCTAGATATATAAAGTAGAGAGAGTCTTTTTCTATCATTCCCTCAGTGAAATCTGTTGGTGGTGAAATATTTACCTCAGCCATTGATATTAATAATGCTTTTAAAGAATTCTATCTTTATCTCTATAGTTCTACGTCTTCGCCTTCTGATGAAGATATTAGAAAACTTTGTGGAACCATTAGAACTTCCTAAACTGACGACTGAGCAAAAAAAATTCTCGATTCTGAGATAACCTTGGAGGAGCTTGGCGAGGTAATTAAGGCCTTGCCTACGGGCAAGGCTCCGGGGCCAGATGGCTTTGACGGTGAATTTTTTAGATCTTATGCTACAGAACTGGCTCCACTTTTGTTAGAATTTTGTATGGAATCATTAAAGAATGGAGAGCTTCCGCCAACCATGACACAAGCCCGGATCAGTCTGATTCTTAAAAAGGACAAAGATACAAGTGAGTGTAAGAGTTACTGTCCAATTTCCCTGATCCAGCTAGACGTAAAAATATTGTCAAAACTTCTGACTAACCGATTAAGGTATGACACCTCTTATACATGTAGATCAGGTGGGGTTTATTCGGGACCACAGCTCTTAGGCATTTCATCAATATTATGTGGTCAGTGGGGCCTGGGTAGCTCAGCGAGTATTGACGCTGACTACCACCCCTGGAGTCGTGAGTTCGAATCGAGTGACTCCAGCCAGGTCTCCTAAGCAACCAAATTGGCCCGGTTGCTAGGGAGGGTAGAGTCACATGGGATAACATCCTCGTGGTCGTTATAATATGATTCGCTCTTTGTGGGGCGCGTGGTGAGTTGTGCATGGATGCCGCAGAGAATAGTGTGAAGCCTCCACACGCGCTATGTCTCCGCAGTAATGCGCTCAACAAGCCACGTGATAAGATGTGCGGATTGACTGTCTCGGACGCGGTGGCAACTGAGATATGTCCTCCGCCACCCGGATTGAGGCAAGTCATTACGCCACCTTGAGGATTTAGAGCACTTTGGGATTTTGGCATTCCAAATTGGGGAGAAAATATTATGTGGTCAGTGGCAAATGATCAGACTCCGGTCGCAGCCATTTCACTTGATGCTGAAAAGGCGTTTGATATGGTAGGATGGGATTATCTTTTTAAGATTTTGGGAAATATACGGGTTCGTGAATACTTTTATTGGATGGATTAAGTTACTTTTATATACACCCAGTAGCGGCGGTACAAACAAATGGATTAAATTCAGATTATTTTACTCTGGATGGGGCATCCGGCAGGGTTGCCCTCTTTCCCCATTATTGTTCTGTCTTGCTCTGGAACCTTTAGCAGCCATGATAAGAAGGTGAAGTTGATTTTCCAGGTGTGATGGCGGGAGGTGTGGCACATAAGCTTTTGCTTTAAGCAGATGATATTTTATTATTCGTCTCCAACCCCATTAGATCTATGCCTTGCCTCCATAGAATTATTAATTCCTTTTCTAAGTTCTCAGGATACAGTCAGTTGGTCCAAATCCGAATCTTTGGCTCTGACAGTGTACTGCCCAGGCATTAAGTATTTGGGCATTTTATTCCCAGCAAATTTGTCTGATTTAGTTAGTTAATTTTGATCCCTTTATAAAAAGGTTTTTGAGCGATGTGGGCAGTTGGGCTTCATTACTTTTATCTATGATTGGGAAGGTTAATGCTATTAACATAAAGTGTATTCCAAAATATAACTACCTGTTACAATCTCTCCCTGTAGATGTCCCCCTCTCTTATTTCAAGCAATTTGATAGCATAGCAAAATCCTTCATTTGGAATGGAAAGCGTCCTAGATTACATTTGAATAAGTTAGATAGGCCGATTGACAAAGGTGGGCTAGGTCTACCCAAGATTTTGTTTTTTTATTGTGCATTCGGTCTCAGACATTTGGCTCATTGGTCGCTTCCACCTGAGAGAGCCCCTCCCTGGTTTTGTATTAAACAGGAAGTTCTTGCCCCTATTTTGCCATTGCAAAGCCTTTCTATCAAACTAACCGGAGAAGTTAAGTTACATCCCGTTATCTCGCATTTGCACTCGGTACGGACAAAAGTGTCCAGAGTGTTTAATTTTGACATTTATTTAAATGTTGCCTCGAGCATATGGCTGAACCCCAAATTATGTATTAATAAGTCCCCTTTCTGCTGGTCATAGTGGATTGTGAGGGGGTTTACTACACTCAGTGAACTATTTGAGTGTGGAGTGTTGAGATCTTTTGAAAATTTGGTTCAACATTGTGGGATTCCCAGATCTCAGTTCTATAGGTATTTACAGCTGCGCCACCTGCTCTGTATCATTTTTGGTAGTAGCACACCCCCCCCACCAAAGCAGCAGATACTCTGGGAGAGGTGATTACTGCTTTTGGAAAGTCATGAGGCATCAATGTATTACTCTCTGCTAATTCAGAGTCTGGGGGTCAGAGTTTTAACTTCTTTCAAGAGATTATGGGAGAAAGATTTAAACTTGGTATTGGAGGAGGGAGTGTGGACTAGGATTCTAAAAAACATCAAGTCTGCATCTAAAGATGCAAGGGTGCGCCTTATGCAATTCAAGATTTTACATAGATTCTATTGGACCCCCTCTAGATTGTATAGGCTTGGTCTTAAAGACACACTCACCTGCTGGCAATACCAATCAGAAGATGGAGACACAACCCATGTTTTTTGGGGGTGTGTTAAGATCCAAGAATTTTGGTTGAATGTTCAGAGTTGTATGTGTGATGTTTTGGGCACTCAAATTTTACTTTGCCCCAGACTCTGTATTTTGGGTGATGGGGCGGTCTTAAATTTGGAGAATTAACACATAAAAAATTGGGTTCTGACCAGTATCGTGATTGGCAAGCAAATTATTTTAAGGGGATGGAAGTCGGAAGGAGCACCTTCATTTCTGAAGGAGATGGGGAGGGTGGCAGCTTTCGAGGAGGTGGCAAGTAGAAGGCTGGGGTTTTGGGACTTGTTTGTTAGGAAATGGGGCAATTCGTGTATTTGGGGGACTCTCTGGGAGGGGATGTGGAGAGAGAAGTTTAGTTTAATTATGTATGTTTATTTTTTATTTATTTATTTTTGTATTTTTTATTTTATTGTAATGTGTGTGTTTTTTTTTTTTTTTTTTTTTTTGTGTATTATGGTACGTAACCACAGGGTTGTTTTGGTGCACAATTGGTGATTTGGGAGGGATATTAGTGGGGGTTAAATGTTGATTCGATGTATGTGTGTTATGTTTTTCTTTTTTGTGTATATATGAATCAATAAAAAAATGTTAATTGGAAAAAATTAATCAAACAAACACACAAGCTCTGTGTGTCTACAGAGTCTTGCTAGGATCCACTGTTCTCTCTTTGTCAGTGTTTTTGGCTGTTGGCCCTGTCTCTGCAGGGCTGTGGTGTGAAGTGGGGCCCTGCACAACTGTGAATGTGTGATTTGTGCAGCTCTTATCCTTTTTCAAACCCCAGGCTTCCTCTTTCTCCCACTTGGCCCTTATGGTTTTGACTGGGGAAAAGCATGTACAGCTGGGCCCCCTGCTCCTGTGTCAGGGTCAGAGACCCTCCATGCCAGTTGCACCCTCCACCCCATTCCTCTCAACACACTCCTGCTTCTCTCAGAGGACCAGTCGGACACGCTGGCATGGCTTGTGATAGCAGCTTGTGGGCATATCATGTCTCTTGGCTTGGTGAGGCTCTGGCAGGAATAATGATATCTGTTCATAGCTGTCTTTCTGTATGTTCTTCAGGGGATAAACCCAATCCCAGCACTGTGGGCCAAGCTGTTGATCTGACAAATTAGTGCTGGATCTGAGGATGGGGGTCATTGTGCAGTCAGAGGGCTGAAGAGACAAGAGGTTGTAAAGTGATACTGTTGTTGTTTGTAGTGAAAAATGTTGAGTGATAAGCCATTTGATATGGCTCTCGCTGTTACTTATGTCATGATAATGGTATAAATGTTAAGGCAGCCTGCTGTGACCTGTCAGTTTGTAGAAGAATCCCCAAGAGTCTTTTTATTCTTTTGGGAAAATCCTATTTGAAAATATATCATAGTCTTGATCATAAACACTATTGTCTGTAGAAACAGTGCCACATGTTTGTAATGCATCGAGTGCCCAAAATCAACTATTTAAATTATATTAAGGTAGCGCGGTAACAAGGGCTGGGCGGCATGTTAGTATATAGGCCGACGAGCATGTCAACCAGTTAACATATTGACATATGCTATCGGTGAGCAGAATTGCAGTATGTTATTTACAGGTAAGAGTGAAAATACAAAGTGGGATGTACCCCAAACAACTCAAATCAAAGAACTTCTTGCTGGATGCCAGAAAGGAATGCAATTTATTTTGTATGTGTAGGTTGTTTGAATGTTGTTAAAGCGAACTTATCCTGGTCTAAAAATAGGCTAAACAGAATATCATGCATGTTGGTGAATTACAAATGTATAATATCATGTAAATTAGTTTAAAGAATATTTGCGAATTATTAAAGGTGAAGTGTGTAATTTCTGTGCTACTAGTGGCACCAAACAGAATTATAAAAATAAAATGTTTTCAAACAACCTTTGCCCACACCCCTTAGACTTTTGCAATCCCCAGACCCTTTTGCAATCTCTAATTCCCGATGGGAAAAAATAGACAATACTGAATAAAAGGTGATAAACGTTTAATGTCATAATGAACAAGACCACTATAACATGTATACACCGGACAGAGTGCGTGGCTGAGGAATTGTGTTGTCTGATAATTGGACAGCAGCTGGGGAATCCAGCACATGAGGTAGGATGGTTCTTTTGGTAACTAGTGAGCGTAACGATACATATTCAAAATATCTTACGAATTTATCTGGAACTCAACTGTAATTAACTTGTGTGGCAATACCTTGAGTGTAGCTTACCTGTCGAGAAGAAACAAGGCAAGTTCGCCGTCTCCATCAAACCCCAAAAATTACCCCAAAGTCCTCCACCTTGTAAATGTGAAGCCAAGGTTCACTCTGGTTTATCTCAGTTTTCTGTCTCTATGTCTTTTAGCTTCGGCAAAATTTGAAGACTTGCTAAATTTATTTTCCTGTGTACACATCTGCCATGGATGTTCATATTCCCCCAGCTCAACAGCTACTTCAAGCACCGTCCCAAACTTGTGCTAAAGGATGAGTTAGAAAGTAATGGGTGGAGCTAAGCGGCCCGCTCAAAATATATACAACGTTTTGATAGTGCCTGGGAGGCACTAAAAAAACCCACCAATGGCTTACTTATAGTTGTCAATGCACAATAAACTGGGAAAGTAGAACGTATTTTGACATCAAAAAAAGTTACATACTTCACCTTTAATTGAGCTATTTTTATCCAAAATTATAGCCGTGCCAGGTAAACTGTGCCAGAAGACTCGAAGTGAATTGGGCTACTGGACCAACTTGTATTGTAATAGTGCATTTTGATGCAAAGCTCACTCTCATTTGAGTAAAAGGAAGTAGGGGCCACATTTCTTTTGAAGAATCTGAAGAAGTGCTGACAAATAGAAACTTGCATTTGCTTTCAAATAAAATGATCAATGCACACTAAGTTATGTACTGACTACCTTACCTAATTTGGGAGAACTGCAAGGACGGAGAAACATGTCACATTTTCCTGCAATATTGATTCATGGAATTTTTATGTAAACATGCACTAGAAGAACATCTTTGACCATTGTGCCATGTCCCATGCAGAAGTGCTGTGTTTTTGAGATGCAGTGTCAAGTTAAATATAACGTAATGTTTTAAAACGTGCGTCAAGCCACCTTCATTCAGTTTTATTCGTTGCGCTGCATTTAGCTTTTAGCGCAAGAACATTTTTGGTCTGAGCAGCTCCTTGGATTTTCTTCAATCCAATAAACCTTTTTGTAAACCCTTTGTTTTTCTGTCTAGAATTTAGCATGTGAAAATCTATATTATAATGTTTATCGTTACCTTGATGTAAGTAATGTAAGATTTTAGTCATATTGCACACACCCCTAACAGTAACTGCATTTATGCATGTGAAATGCTTTCTCAAGCTAACAGTTCCAGGCAAAATTCCCAGCAAATCCAACTATCTAACGGAGAGTGATTTATGGTGATCTGAAGCACATACAAACTGCAAAGTTTCGGGAGAGACAACCGCATTAAAATTGAATAAAATTTTTACATTTTCATTCCATGTATGTACGAAATAAAGGAGTTACTCCCACATTTGCGATGATTGACAAGTGTGAACTAGCAGTGTTGCAGCATCTCAAACTTGTGAATAAGAAACATGAAAGCAACCAGTTTAAACTGTTTTGTGTTTGCTGTTTTTGAGCAAAGAGGTTATCCACCTGAGACTTATTATCATCCGGCAATGTTTAGTTCAACGCCATCAACAGAATTGCTGTTTTGTTTATGCACGTCTAAGCGGCTGCTGTTAAACAACGCGCACACTCTCTCTGGACTATAATAATGTACGGGTTACCCGGAGACCGCAGGGTTGATGAGAGAAACTACAGTGGAGAGAGACTGGAATATACAGTATGAATGAGTGAAGACATACTTCTGTTTGTGTGTTGTGCACAAGGAGAAGAGGGACACATCTCACATGCGCTATTGATCACATCATTTACAACTAGTTAAGTTTGGTTCTGTACACACTACATGGAATTTATGAAAATGTGGTTGTCACTCCTGTAAATTACCACATTGTGTGTGTACAGAACAGGATTAAGCACTTAATGGTGTACTGACAACCGTATTTAGCTGCAGTGTGTACGTGGCCTAAGACTGTTTGACTTTTTATGAAGTTCTAGAGCACTCTGTGTACTCTTGTGATTTAAGTAGGAATTTAAATAATCGGTGCCAAATCATGATTTAATAATGATCTGATTCCAAACTCTTCTTTGTTTCATACAGACAGGGGCTTTAGTTTCCCACTGCTACAAAGATCCAAATTGGCTAGAAGTCAGGTAAACGTTGTAGATGCATCAAATTTCATAGTGCATTTCATATACTTGATAATGAACACATTTTATTATTGAAAGCTGCTGTGCTGTATGAGATATTTTGCTCATAACACAATCTGGGACACATATTTGTATTACTCTCACAACCATGTAAGTTGTGCACTTGTGACTGCTGTTAAAGTGAAGCTGTATGACAAATGGTCTGCATTAGTTTTGCAAAGGAATAAATCAGCCTTCTTTCTCAGCAAAGGTGCAAGAGGGGGAGCAAAGATGGCATTGCTCAAATGTTTATCTGCTGTAAGACCTCCTTGCAAAGCAACAAATGTCTGTCATTCTCCCTTTCCTCCTCTCTCACATCTGCATGCACAGTTTTCCAGAGACTTTGTCAGAGAAAGTGAGTAGATGCTGTTGAGAATGCTGTTCACCATTGATCATCCAATTGAGACACTGTTTGGTGGCATATTAAAAGAAAAGCTGTAATGTGTGAACTCCGTTAAGTCATTGTACAATGAGTATATGGGCATCTGATTACCATTGAATCCACAAGAATCCTCCAACTCAACCCAGCAGGAGGAGTACACATCATATTGTGTTCCTTCAAAAAGCATCTGGGACAACTTTGGTGCCTTTTAACTCAAGGAAACAACCAGACTGGGTTTCTCTTTTCATTTTGGTGGGGAAATGCTCAACCAGTTAAGCAAATTCCTACACGTAACCACAGGTTTGAGCTCTTTATCTAGTATGCAGTCTCCTCTTAAACACAGAGTTTGCTACTTTCACAAGCACTTCAGAAGAAAAGCGAGAAAGGAGGCCACCCAGGAAAAGTGCGAAGATGCAGAGGATTTGCCCTCAGAGAATAAGAACACTGGCTCTTGGAATTGTTGTAAATCTAGCCAAACATTGGAAGGGTTTATTTTCGCTCTGTGTTTATAAAAACTGATGTTGAAACTTAAGCAACCCCTCCCCCGAAAATAATTTGGTCAGGCTTATTGACAAGAGACATAGCCTGCAATTTATAATGCCTTACATCAGGAGTTACCTTGTTCTGTTTGATGGCATACATTTTCAAATAGCTGCAATGATCCAGCATGTCTGATTCAATGAAGTAAACAAGGTCATTCTTAGTCTCACTCATTTTCCCTCTAACATACAATTTTTGCTTGCAGCAGAGTCTAGGCATTGAAACAAACATGCATGGCAATGTTAAAGACTTGGGTAAATGGGAAAAAAAAAAAAAAAGAGATTGCTGTATTGATTAAGTATGTAATCTAAGCTTCCCAATACTGATGGTTTCTGTAAAAACTGAGATGCCGTTTTCATTGAAACCCTTCGTGAGAAACATTGTGAGATCGGGTTTTGGTTTAAGGACACTGATTGCTTCATGTGATCGAAAGCATCTGTTGATTTTTCATTTTGGTTTGGATCAAGACGGAATAATTATATACTGTATACCGTTGAAGTCAGAAGTTTACATACACTTAGGTTGAAGTCATTAAAACTCTTTAACAAGTCCACAGATTTAATATTAGCAAACTATAGGTTTGGTAAATCATTTAGGACATCTACTTTGTGCATGACATGAGTAATTTTTCCAACAATTGTTTAAGTTAACTGTGCCTAAGCAGCTTGGAAAATTCCAGAAAATTATGTCACGCCTTTTAGAAAATTAGCCAATTAGCTTCTGAATTGGAGGTGTACATGTGGATGTGCACTGGTGGCCAAAAGTTTGGAATAATGTACAGGTTTTGCTGTTTCGGAGGGAAATTGGTTCTTTAATTCACCAAAGTGGCATTCAACTGATCACAAAGTATAGTCAGGACATTACTGATGTAAAAAAACAGCACCATCACTATTTGAAAAAATAGACTAGACAGGCCCCATTTTCAGCAGCCATCACTCCTCCAACACCTTATCCTTGAGTAATCATGCTAAATTGCTAATTTGGTACTAGAAAATAATTTGCCATTACATCAAACACAGTTGAAAGCTATTTGGTTTGTTAAATGAAGCTTAACATTGTGTTTTTGAGTTGCCACAGTATGCAATAGACTGACATGTCTTAAGGTCAAGATTAGGTCAAAAATGGCAAAAAAGAAACAGCTTTCTCTGGAAACTTGTCAGTCAATCATTGTTTTGAGGAATGAAGGCTATACAATGCTTGAAATTGGTAAAAAAAAAAAAAAAAAAAAAAAAACCTGAAGATTTCATACAAAGGTGTACACTACAGTCTTCAAAGATAAAATACAACTGGCTCTAACAAGGACAGAAAGAGGTGTGGAACGCCTAGATGTACAACTAAACAAGAGGATAAGAACATCAGAGTCTCTAGTCTGAGAAATAGATGCCTCACATGACCTCAGCTGACAGCTTCATTGAATTCTACCCACTCAATACCAGTTTCATGTACAACAGTAAAGAAAAGACTCAGAAGTGTAGGCCTAATGGGAAGAATTGCAAAGAAAAAGCCACTTTTGAAACAGAAAAACAAAAAGAAAAGGTTATAGTGGGCAAAGAATCACAGACATTGGACAACAGATAATTGGAAAAGAGTGTTATGGATCTTAACCCCTTTGAGCTTTTGTGGGATCAGCTAGACTCTAAGGTGCGTGAGAAGTGCCCGACAAAACAGCCACATCTATTGCAAGTGCTACAGGAAGCGTGGGGTGAAATGTCACCTGAGAATCTGGACAAACTGACAGCTAGAATGCCAAGGATCTGCAAAGCTGTCATTGCTG
This sequence comes from Myxocyprinus asiaticus, assembly GCF_019703515.2. Classification (NCBI taxonomy): domain Eukaryota; kingdom Metazoa; phylum Chordata; class Actinopteri; order Cypriniformes; family Catostomidae; genus Myxocyprinus; species Myxocyprinus asiaticus. The sequence continues at coordinate 24,385,488 of NC_059357.1, read as the reverse complement.
CACGTGGAGGATTTTTTGATGAGGACTCTTTGAAGTAGTTTAAGAAGTTCTGAACATTTTTTCAAATTGTACTAGTAATTTTTCATGTTATTAATGTCCTGACTATACATTGTGATCAGCTGAATGCCACTTTGGTGAATAAAAGTACCAATTTCTTTCCATAAGAGCAAATTCTGTACATTATTCCAAACTTTTGGCCACCAGTGTATTTTAAGGCCTACCTTAAATCTCAGTGCCTCTTTGCTTGACATCATTTACATGAAAATCAAAAGAAATCAGCCAAGACCTTAGAAAAAAGAATTGTGGACCTCCACAAGTCTGGTTCATCCTTGGGAGCAATTTCCAAAAGCCTGAAGGTACCACATTCATCTGTACAACAATAGTACGCAAGCATAAACACCATGGGACCTCGCAGCCATCATACCGCTCAGGAAGGAGACGCATTCTGTCTCCTAGAGATGGACGTAGTTTGGGGCAAAAAGTGCAAATCAATCCCAGAACAACAGCAAAGGACCTTGTGAAGATGTTGGAGGAAACAGGTTAAGTATCTATATCCACAGTAAAATGAGTCCTATATCGACATAACCTGAATGGCTGGTCAGCAAGGAAGAAGCCACTGCTCCAAAGCTGCCATAAAAAAGCCAGACTACAGTTTGCAAGTGCATATGGGGACAAAGATCTTACTTTTTGGAGAAATGTCCTCCTGGTCTGATGAAACAAGAAATCAAACTGTTTGGCCATAAAGACCATCGTTATGTGTGGAGGAAAAAGTTTGAGGCTTGCAAGCCAAAGAACACCATCCCAACCGTGAAGCATGGGGGTGCTTTACTGCAGGAGGGACTGGTGCACTTCAGAAAATATATGGCATCATGAGGAAGGAAAATTATGTGGATATATAGTATTGAAGCAACAAATCAAGACATCAGCCAGGAAGTTAAAGCTTGGTCACAAATAGGGCTGAAAGGATTAGTCGACGTTATCGACAACGTCTACAATAAAAAAAATTGTAGACAAACATTTCCGTTGTCGAATAGTCGTTTGATCACATTAAACTGATGCACGTGAGCAGCACTGCAGTTTGCGTCTAACTGAGGAGAGGAAGAATTACACAGCAGTCCAGATGCACTCTAAACTTTCCAAACAGTTTCAGGTGATGTAGATCGCAAAGTATGAGGGAATTATAATGCAGAAATACAAAATAAGTAAATGCTGAAGCACTCTTATTGTGGAATAAATGGAGCTGGAGCAAAACTTGCGTGTCGAGCGTCTTTAAAGGAAACACCCTGGTGTTACATCTTTAATGCAGCAATATTTAATGTGTTATAGCTTTATTAAAGTTCAAATAATACAGAAGCAGGTCATGTAAATAACTATAAACTCTGAAACTGGCATTTCTCTCTGTGTTCAGCGCCTCTTCTATGAATTGCGCAAATATCCCAATCTAAGGGGGAGAGATTGAAACTGTACCCGGCTGATGCACACTAATGCATCTAGATTATAACTTGATGGCTCGCGACTTATTGAATCATAGTATATGTCACTGTGTATTTCTTATCGTGAAGAAAATCGGCAATAAGCAGCTTTATTAAAAAGAGAGAGTTTGTCTTTTTGTGAGTTAAAGATGGATTTAAGTGAACAGAAAGGTGAGAGGGTAGTCTTCGCCCCATTATACACTGCAACAAAATACATTAGATTTTTTTTTGTTTTGGCTTGTTTTCCAATATAAATATCTAAAACTAATTTAAAACAACATACATTTTCTTTAGCAGCTATACTGCAGAAGAAAAAATTGTTATCGGAGAATGAATATAATATTAAAAATACAAATATTTTAAAATATCTAAAAAATCCTGTAAAAAAAAAAAAAAAAAAAAAAAAAAAAAAAATGCATTCACCTGAGAAGCAGCATATAAGATACTTAGACTTGCATTTCGAGAATAGAACTTAAATATAATTATATTTTGTCTTTACTGACTCGCAGAAGTATAACCAAGTGAAAAAATACACTTATACTTTAGATACATTCTCTTAAAGCAAGTCTAAATATCTTATATGTTGTAGTGTATCTTGTTTTAAGGATTTGTAGACCATTTTAAATGGAAAACAAGACAAAAACACTTGATAACAATAGGATTTTTTGCAGTGAATTAATTTACTGAATTAAACAGCGTTTTTTCCCCCTTTAATTCAGTGTATGTCTTTTAGAGGTATTTTTTAAAAGATGATTGTGTACTCTTTATTGTTAGTAAACATGTTTAATACAACCTTTTAAGTCATGGCACAAGCTGAATAATCTGTTAAGAGCTAATGATTAATCGTTGCAATAATCGTCGAATAATCGTATGAATAATCGTTAGAGTAATCGATTATCAAAATCATTAGTTGCAGCCCTAGTCACAAATGGGTCTTCCAAATGGACAGTGACCCCAAGCATACCTCCAAAGTTGTGGTAAAATGGCTTAAGGACAACAAAGTCAAGGTATTGGAGTGGCCATCACAAAGCCCTAACCTCAATCCGATAGAAAATTTGTGGACAGAACTGAAAAAGCATGTGCGAGCAAGGAGGCCTACAAACCGGACTCAAAAATTCCAGCAACTTTGTGTGTTTCCAGCAAAATTGTGAGAAGCTTGTGGAAGGCTACCCAAAACATTTTGACCCAAGTACAAACCTTTTAAAGGCAATGCTATCAAATATATATATCAGTACTGTGCAAAAGTCTTAGGCACATAAGGTGCTTCACAAAAACATTTTCACAAAAAACATTTTTGTGCGTGGAACTACTTTCTTACGCGACGGATCAGAATCTGCTGTTGCTGGTTCAAACCAAATGATGCGTCTAAGCCTTCGTTATTAATGAAAAAATTTCCCTTCAGAAATAGTATCATGGCTTGTGCTGTTTCTAAAAAGTTATTGGATAAAGGAGGATATGTGTGTGTCTTAAGATGGTTATTTATATTTTCAGCTTTAGTGTGTCAAAAGGAAATATAAATTTTACACTCCCAAACATTTATTTTGCAAATAGAATAGAAGAACAGGGAAGCCCTGCAACAGATGGTATGGTCCCCACAGAGCCCCCCCACTGAATATTGAGTCAGTCTGGGATTACAAGAAGAGAGAAGCAATTGAGAGCCAAAATATATAGAAGAACTGTGGCAAATTCTCCAAGAAGCGTGGAATATCCAATCTGCCAACAATCAAGGAAAATTGTATCCAGGTGTACCTAGGAGAATTGGTGCTGTTTTGAAGGCAAAGGTGGTCACACCAAATATTGATTTAGCTTTTTTTTTATGTTTACTGGACTTTGTATGATGTTAATTGATAAATCCGCGACGGATCAGATGAAAACTATTTATGGCATTATTTTTGAAGACATCCTCACTATGCAACATTTTTCCCAAGTGCCTAAAACTTTTGCACAGTACTCTGAGTGTGTGTGTGTGTGTGTGTGTGTGTGTGTGTGTGTGTGTATATATAAGCAATATCACGAGGATGCAGGCCGAGTGCCGAAGGTAATCACTGCAGTGCTGATTTAGGGCCATATAGCACGATTTCGAGTGTGATATTGCTTATATACAACAGTTCGATGAACAAGTACATTTTTAAAAAATTAGGAAAAACTGAGTACGGTCATAAAAACGTATTTGTGCATGGAACTACTTTCTTACGCGACGGATCAGAATCTGCCGTTGCTGGTTCAAACCAAATGATGCGTCTAAGCCTTCGTTATTAATGAAAAAATTTAACTTAAGAAATAGTATCATGGCTTGTGCCGTTTCTAAAAAGTTATTGGATAATCGCAAATCGCAAATCGACCCCCGCTACCCAGTACTCTACTGGCAAATGTTCAGTCTCTGGATAACGAGCTCTGCGAGCTGAAAGCGCGGATCTCTTTCCAACGAGAGATGAGGGACTGCTGCATTATCTGCCTTACAGAAACTTTGATGTCTGTGGAGATTCCAGACTCGGCCATTGAACCCGTGGGGTTCTCCGTGCACCGAGCGGACAGAGCGAAAGACCTCTCAGGTAAAAGCAGAGGTGGTGGTGTATGTTTTATGATCAACAAATCCTGGTGTGATCAGAGGAATGTACATTCTATCAAGTCTTTCTGCTCTCCTGATCTGGAATTTCTCATGCTTCTGTGTCGACCATTCTGGCTACAGAGGGAATTCACAGCGGTCATTATCACTGCTGTGTATATCCCGCCACAAGCCGACACAGACCGGGCACTCAAGGAACTGTATGGGATTATAAGTGAGCAGGAAACCACTCACCCTTAGGCCGCATTCATTGTGACCGGGGACTTTAATAAAGCCAGTTTCAAATCAGTTGCACCAAAATACCACCAGCACATTAGTTTCAACACACGAGGGGACCGGGTTTTGGACCATTGCTACTCTCCCTTCCGGGATGGCTACAAATCCCTCCCCCGCCCACCATTTGGCAAATCGGACCACTCTTCCATTCTGCTTCTGCCCGCTTACAGGCAGAAACTGAAACAGGAAGCACCCACCCTCAGAACGATCCAGTGCTGGTCGGTCCAATCAGACTCTATGCTACAAGACTGTTTTGATCACACGTACTGGGAGATGTTCCGGTCCGCCTCTGATGACGACATCGAGGTTTACGCTGATAGCGTAATGTGTTTCATCAAAAAGTGCATGGAGGACGTCGTTCCGACCAGAACAACACGGATCTATCCGAACCAGAAGCCATGGATAAATAGCAATGATCGCGCGGCACTTAATGTGCGGACCTCCGCTTTCAATTCCGGGAACGCGGAGGAGCATAAACAAGCCAGTTATGCCCTCCGAAAAAATCAGAACAGCAAAACGCCAGTACAGGAACAAGATTGAAGGACAGTTTAACACCACCAACACTAGAAGCATATGGCAGGGAATTAACGTCATCACGGACTTTAAAGGGAATAAAAACTCTGCCATGAACACTGCTGCCTCTCTCCCGGATGAGCTAAATATTTTATGCTCGTTTTGAGGGAAATAACACCGCCCTCGCGGAGAGAGCTCTCGCGGCCGAAGCTACAGAGGTTAGTTCACTCTCCGTCTCTGTAGCGGATGTAACCCGATCCTTCCGACGAGTGAATATCCGCAAAGCCGCGGGCCCAGACGGCATTCCGAGCCGCGTCATCAGAGCGTGCGCGAACCAGCTGGCTGGTGTTTTTACAGACATTTTCAACCTTTTCCTCTCTTTGTCTGTAGTCCCCACATGCTTTAAAACATCCACCATTGTGCCTGTTCCAAAACAATCAAAAATAACTTGCTTAAATGACTGGCGTCCTGTTGCTCTGACCTCCATCATCAGCAAATGCTTTGAGAGACTAATCAGAGATTACATCTGCTCTGTGCTGCCTCTCTCTAGAGACCCATTGCAGTTTGCTTACCGCAACAACTGCTCCACTGATGATGCCATTGCATCTACACTACACACTGCTCTCTCCCACCTGGAAAAAAGAACACTTATTTGAGAATGCTGTTTGTAGACTACAGCTCAGCATTCAACACCATAGTGCCCTCCAAGCTAGATGAGAAACTCCAGGCTCTGGGCTTAAACAGCTCGCTGTGCAGCTGGATCCTGGACTTCCTGTCAAGCAGACGCCAGGTGGTTAGAATAGGCAGCAACATCTCCTCATCACTGACCCTCAACACTGGAGCCCCACAGGGCTGTGTTCTCAGCCCACTCCTGTATTCCCTGTACACACATGACTGTGTGGCAACATATAGCTCCAGTGCCATCATTAAGTTTGCTGATGACACGACGGTGGTAGGTCTGATCACTGACAATGATGAAACAGCCTACAGAGAGGAGGTGCACACTCTGACACACTGGTGTCAGGAGCACAACCTCTCCCTCAACGTCAGTAAGACAAAGGAGCTTGTGGTGGACTTCAGAAGAAAAGACAGAGAACACAGTCCCATCACCATCAATGGAGCACCAGTGGAGAGAGTCAGCAGCTTCAAGTTCCTGGGTGTCCACATCATTGAGGAACTCACATGGTCCATCCACACTGAAGTCGTTGTGAAGGAGGCTCATCAGCGCCTCTTCTTCCTGAGACGGCTGAGGAAGTTTGGAATGAACCGCCACATCCTCACACGGTTCTACACCTGCACTGTAGAGAGCATCCTGACTGGCTGCATCTCTGCCTGGTACGGCAATAGCACAGCCCACAACCGCAAAGCACTGCAAAGGGTGGTGCGAACTGCCAGACACATCATCGGAGGTGAGCTTCCCTCCCTCCAGGAAATATATACAAGGCGAGCCATGGGCTGTTCTCATTGCTACCATCAGGCAGGCGATATTGCAGCATCAGGACCCACACCAGCCGACTCCATGATAGCTTCTTCCCCCAAGCAATCAGACTTTTGAACTCTTGATCTCCCACGATCAAAATACATCAGCACTGCAATTTATTACTCTTATATCTCACACCGGACTGTCATAAATTATATTATTATTATATATATATATATATATATATTCTCTCTTAACAACTTACTATCAACCGACAGCCTGAATGTCAATACAGTACAATACAGCCTACTGTACATTCTATATATACTATTATATACTTTTTTATTTTTATTGAATAATGTGTATCTATATTGTGCGTATTGTATACTGTACAGTGTATGTTGTTATTTGTATATTGTTGTGTGTAATTATGTGTATATTAGACTTTTTAAATTGTGTTGTGTTAATTTGATGTTATTGTATATTGGTATATGTCTCATCACTGTCATGACTGCTATATTGATCGGAACTGCACCCAAGAATTTCACACACCATTGCACTTGTTTATATGGCTGTGTGACAATAAATGTGATTTGATTTGAGAGAGAGAGAGAGACGGAGTGTGTGCGATCACCTGTTGCCACTCCCAAGCAGAGATGCTGTCAGCTTTCTGAAGATCCGCTTTCTCAGTGGTAAAATAGCCATCCAAGCGGGGGTATTCCCCTCTATTTCGTGGTAGCCGGTGTGCAAGAGTCATTCACTATAGAAACCACAATGTCCTCCACCATTTTAAACAGTATGTATCCAATGTGGAAACTCCGGTAAGAGGTAAGCGCCTTGAGTTCTGTAATCAATCAATCTGTTGTGTCTCTCAGCTGTGATTAGCCGTAATGCTGAAGTTGTTCGTTTAAAGCCGTTTAAAGCTTATTTCCTAGCTTTAGTAGTGTAGTAGTGATCACGGAGCGCTGTTGTATGTAAACACTGGCTGACGCGGATTCACTTCACGTCACCAACTGGCTCATTATAAACAAAAATTATCTTTTGCCACCACCTGCTGGCTAACATATGTAATTTCAAAAAAAAAAAAAAAAGACACAGTAGTTCTTAACATATATGCACTGCTCTTACACTTTTTAGTTTAGAACGGCACGAACACAAGCGTAGTGATACACACACAGTGAAGTGTCCGAGTGCTGATTTTGTGAGACCATCAGTGCTCATGGAACGTCTCCTGTCCAATCAGATTCGAGGACCAGAACTAACTGGTGTGTGTGTGTGTGTGTGTCTGTGTGTATATATTAGATAGAGTGCATTCAGAAAGTATTCAGACCCTTAATTTTTTTTCTCATTTTGTTATGTTGCAGCCTTATGCTAAAATGCTTGAAATTATTTTTTTTCACATCGATCTACACTCCATACCCCATAATGACAAAGCAAAATTCAAATGTATCAAGAAAAAACTAAAATTTCACATTGACATAAGTATTCAGACCCTTTGCTATGACATTTGAAATTTAGCTCAGGTGCATCCCATTTCTCTTGATCATCTTTGAGATGACGTCTATTATTTTTTTTGAGATACCACATCTATCTTTCTACACTTTGATTGGAGTCCACCTGTGGCAAATTCAATTGATTGGACATGATTTGGAAAGGCACACACCTGTCAATGTAAGGTCTCACAGCTGAAAATGCAAATCAGAGCAAAAATCAAGCCATGAGGTCAAAGGAATTGTCTGCAGAGCTCAGAGACAGGATTGTGTCGAGACACAGATCTGGGGAAGGCTACAAAAAAAAATTTGGCTGCATTGAAGGTTCCCAAGAGCACACTGGCCTCCATAATTATTAAATGGAAGAAGTTTGGAACAACGAGGACTCTTCCTAGAGCTGGCCGCCTGGCCAAACTGAGCAATTGGGGGAGATGGGCCTTGGTAAGAGAGGTGACCAAGAACCCAATGGTCACTTTGGTTGAGCTCCAGAGATCATGTGTGGAGATGGTAGAAACTTGCAGAAGGAAAACCAAAACTGCTTTATGGCAGAGTGGCCTGATGGAAGCCTCTCCTCAGTGCAAAACACATAAAGCACCTAAACTCTGTTAGAAACAAGATTCTCTGGTCTGATGAAACGAAGATTTAACTGTTTGGCCTCAAGCGTCATGTCTGGAGGAAACCAGGCACCGCTCATCACCTGCACAATGCCATCCCAACGGTGAAGCATGGTGGTGGTAGCATCATGCTGTGGGGGTGTTTTTCAGTGGCAGGGACTGGGGGACTGGTCAGGGTTGAAGGAAACATGAACTCCGCAAAATACAGAGAGATCCTTGATGAAAACCTGTCCGGAGTGCTCAGGACCTCAGACTGGGCCGAAGGTTCACCTTCCAACATGACAATGACCACAAGCATACAGCCCAGACAATGCAAGTGTGGCTTAGGGACAACTCTGTCAATGTCCTTGAGTGGCCCAGCCAGAGCCCGGACTTGAACCCAATCGAACATCTCTGGATAGACCTGAAAATAGCTATCCACCGACAGTCCCCATCCAACTTGACAGAGCTTGAGAGTATCTGCAGAGAAGAATTGCAGGAAATCCCCAGGTGTGCAAAGCTTGTCGCATCATACCCAAAAAGACTTGAGGCTGTAATCGCTGCCAAAGATGCTTAACTAAGTACTGAGTTAAGGGTCTGAATACTTATGCCAGTGTGATATTTCAGTTTTTTCTTTTTAATAATTTTTTTAATAGAAGTTATCAAAAATCTAGTTTTTGCTTTGTTATTATGGGGTATGGAGTGTAGATTGATGTGAAAAAAAATAAATAATTTAAAACATTTTAGCTTAAGGCTGCAACATAACAAAATGTGAAAAAACGAAGGTGTCTGAATACTTTCTGAATGCACTGTGTGTATATATACAGTATATTCAGTGTATACATTTGGGTTACGTTTTTTTTTTAGTGCTTTGGCTTCATTTGGAACCATTTTCATAACCAGTGTGAAAATAGACAATACCTGGGCATATAGACCTTATCCACAGCAGCACCATCTTTGATTTTTGACTGACAATGAGGCTGTGAGGGATAGACCTACAATTTCAATGGGTGGTACTGCAGTTTAAAGTTTTTGTATTGTTCTGCGGACAAAACATTGAAAAAACATCTTTTTAAGGACATTCACTAGACAGTAAATCTCCAGACAACATGAGTTGTGGAAAATCAGATGTGATCTAGGAGCTTTTTACAGCTTTATACTGTGCGTGCCATTGAAGAGATGTAATTCTATTCCTCACAGTCTCGTTGTCATTCCCATTAAAAATCAAAGATGGCGCTACCGTGAATAAGGTCTATTGTCTGCTATACAAGTTACTCAATAATGTCTTGTTTATAGAACTGTTATATAACTATATAAAATCAATCTCACACTTGCAGTTGTACTGTCATGTTGATATTCAGAACAGCACCACAATTATGAATGTGATATTGCTTATATATACAAAATATTTTCTTATAAATCAGTTTATAAAGCAACATACCACGTCTATTTTTCTGTTCAGAACTGGACTGGTTTGGTTTCTCTCTGAATAATTGTGATCCCACAAATTCCTCCAGTTGGAAGAACAAAAGCTCGGCTCAGGTAATTCAGAGCTCATAAATCATTGGCACTGTACATTCCCAACTCTTAGTTCGGTCTGTTTTCTCTCAATTCTGGCCTGGGGAGGGATAGACAGCCAGTCCATTAAGTTTTGTATGTGTGTGCTTTGTCAGGCAGATAGGCCTCCTGCTTGCTTGCTTGCTTGCTTGCTTTCACTCTCTCTCTCTCTCTTGCTCGCTCTCTCTTTCTTATGGTCATCTCGTTTTCACTGAAGAGGGGTGTGGTGTGCTTTAGTGTCACATGACACTGTATGGGTGGAGTCCGAGAGAAGCACAGAGACTCCAGCTGAGGCTCACACTGGAGGTTTGAGGCTGAGCTGGGACGAGCAGAAGGGTAGGTCAACACACTCTATCTTCCTCTCTCGTTTCCTTTTCTCTTTTACTCAATATCTTCGGTTCTGTAATGCTGTTACTTGGAATTTTGCTTCTTTACAAGTTTGTTTATGAACTTATAATGTAGTATAGTTCAGATCAGGGTAAGACAAGAGCTCTATGTATTTGTCAGTGTATCTGTGAAAGCATGTGTCTGTATAGGTAAGATTTTTCCATGTTCATGCCAGAGACTCGGCCTGTTTTTCATGTTAGAGCTTCATGGATGTTTAATCTGGAAAGTTCTGAACAGGGCAAGATTTATTAGGTCTCTCTAAGCATCTGTGAGTTTGCAAAGGGGGCGTGTTTGCCTTTTTTCATTCTTCCCTTCTTGTCTGCACCTTCTGTCTTGGACTTGTAATTAACCTGTGCAGGTTACAGGGCTGCGTGAGACCCAGACACTCAAGTCCTGCAATTTCACCTCTCTTAAACCTCCTTTTCCACCTTTTCCTGCATTTAATCTGTGGTTATGGGTTTTTAGAGGGTTTTAGTGTGAATCTAACAAAACTTGTCAAGAACAGTCATATTTTACCCCAAACTAAAAAGAAAAAAGAAATTACATTTTGTTTAAAGAAAATTAAGCTTTTTTGAAGGAACATTTAAGATTTTTTTTTTGCTCTTATGATTGCTTGTATTTATACATCATGGTAGTATTTGTTTTACTGCCTTTAATTTATGCTGTTTTCAATAAAATAACCATTGTATTACCCTATGTTTATATTGTAATTAAGTAAAAAATACTGTATTAAAATAATTAGAATATAACCCTTGACAATAATCGAAATTACCCCCCAAAAAGTGAAACATCTGGACACATTACATGTCATAGTTGTCATAATGTCACAATCTAAAACAAATGTAATTATACTAAATTAGGCTTCAGTTTCTTCATGCAAAATATATTTTCTTTCTTTTTTTATTTATATTTATTTTTGGAGTGAAATGTGACCTGGACATGTTTTCATGTCATCACCATTTAACTGTGATCTGACCTTCATTGATAAGATAGTTACTCTGCTTTTGGATTGACTGGAGTAACTTTCTTAACACTACCATTTATGTGCCTGCCCACATCCTGTAGGAGGTCAGTAGGAAAGCCACACAGATCTCCTCCTCTCTGGTCTGGCCATCATCCATTTTCATCCGTTTTCCTCAACCCTTTTCAGTCTTCACCCATGACACCCTCATAAACTGTTCCTTGAGGTGATGAAAACATGGGAAGAGATTTTTGGAGTTACCGCATAACTAACGTTTGATCCGGTTGTCAACAGGTTTTCGTATTCAGCCACTGCAGCCTTGGCTTAGAATAAAAATACATTGTTTGGGCCCAGTATCGTTAGCTCATTCTGTAATTATCTTCATAAGTAGTCATTTAGAGCATTTTGAAGACTTTGTGTTAATTGCTAATGAAATTCAGATATGTTTATCTGGGTTGCTACATCAAACCATTGTCTTTTCTATAGCCTTTCATAGCACATTGTGTCTCATAGCTGCGAAAGTTTCCTGGGAGAATCTTCTTTTTCTGATGAGTCATTTCATACTCCTCACTGCCCATTCTCTATTTATACTGTACTCTCCCGAACCCACACTAGCAGACCTCTGAGGGTTTCAGCCCACTTTCACTGAAAGCTATACATGCTTGCCCTTTAGAGGGATTCTTGTGGGATGGAAACGTTTTCCATAATTGGATTTGTTGGGAATATTCATGGTGTGTGCTGCTTTGCACTTTCCTGTATATGTCTGCTAGCACTAAACCCTTCGGTCTTTGGCAATAATGAGCAGTGGAGTGTGGCCACCTTGGACCTCTGAACTCTGCTTATATGCTTGGAACATGCATTTAAACATGAAGAACAGTGGTGGAGCATGTCCATTTGGCTGCGGGGCTGAAGTGTCATAAACATCTGCCCTGCATGTGAGGTTAACATACTATACATGCTCTCATATACTAGACACTGCTAGTGTCAATCATCATACCGGTTTGACTGGTTTTTATTTGCATTGCAAAGTATTGCAGAGCGTCTAGATCTAACGGATGACAAGATGAAAATAAGAGGAATTCAATTCATTTTTTTTTTTACTTATTTAGATGTCTTTTCTATAACCAGGGTGTACAACTAGAGGCCTGTAAAGGTCCTGCAAGGGGTTCTGCGAAGAAGACCTATAGGCTAAGCAAGTTTTCCTGACATTTCTAACTGTTTGAAAATTAACGTATGATATGATAAGCATCATGTCATGGAATTATGTTGGTTAATGATTTTAACGAAAGTTATTGCAAAGTGCTACTGAATAAATACAGCTTTTTTATATACTGGGGGTTCTTGGGTCTGTAAAGGTTGAAAACCCCATGTCTGTATGACTCTGAATTTTCAAGGGGCATTGTTTCTCCTCTCAAAATACATGTATAAATCCTGTTTATCATCATTGTGCAGCATTGTCTAAAGTTTGTATTTATCAAATAGCTTCATGCCAGAGTTCAAACTTTAAATGTCACCATAGGCCATTACCGTTTAAGGAAACATAAATATTTCATGTACGCTACCTTTCAAGAATCCAGTATGTTCCTGTTGAAGCATGGTCTGGGTAAACTCTAGAGACTGTTGTGCGTGAAAATCCCAGGAGATCAACAGTTACATAAATACTCAAACCAGCCAACAATCATGCCATGGTCGAAATCACGGAGATCACATTTTTCCCCCATTCTGATGGTTGATTTGAACATTAACTGAAGCTTCTGACCTGTATCTGCATGATTTTATGTATTGCACTACTGCCACTGGTTTAGGTGTTCCTCAAAGTGCTCAGTGAGTCTACACATGATAGCATCTCAGAAAATGTAGTTTAGTATTTCATGACCCTTTAAGCAGCAGGAATTCATGTTGGCTGGTGAAATGATGCATGCTGAGGAACATCTCATTTGGTCTTTCATGTGATCTTCACTATTGTTTTCCGCATTGTAGAAGTTATGTCACCATGCAGTATCAGATTTGCTTTAATTCCCAGAGGCTGTGTTTCTTCTGTTTGTCATCAAGGGCAGGGGTTTTCACCTTTAGGTCAGAACCAGGAATCTTTCTTCTACCCACAAACTGCCAGTCCATCATTCCAAAGATACACTTTAACCTCTACGACTTCTGTTGGCTCATTCGTTAAGAATGCCAGGAATACATTTCCAAAGTTCCTATCACTGAAAATATGCTGTAGTAGGAAGGGTATGAAGAGATTGCCAATAACTTCATTTCAACTAGAAGATTGTTGGCAGAACATTTCCTCTTTACGCATTTATGTTTTGGCAGTCAGTAACGGTTGCGGTACATACTATAACAGCATAAGGAGTTGGTGAGCTTGTTTGCCAAGTAACTTATTTATTTTCCATTTCTGTTTCTTCAAACTGGATAAGAAGAATGTTTTTTTTTTTTTTTTTTTTTGGAAGGTCTCCTGTTCTATAAGATTTTCACACCACCCTTTTCATTTCAACTAGAAGCTTGTTGGCAGATCATGTCCTTCACGCATTTAGTGTTATGGCAGTCAATAACAGTTGCAGTTCATACCATTAAAACATTGAAGTATAAGTTGGTGAGCTTATTTGCAAAGTCACTTATGTTCATTTCTGTTTCTTCAAATGTAAAACTTGATGAGCAGAACGTTTTGGTATTTTTCCTGTCCCATAATGTTTTTTCATGGCATCCTTATCACTCACTTGCATTTCTGCTGTTCTCTGCCAGTTTGGGAGTATGAAATCCGTCATTTGCAGACATTTTTCCATTGTGCACATGACACCATCTGCTTTTACAACCCCGAGCAGCATAGGTCACACTTTTCAGCCCAGAGCTGAAAGAGCAGTCATCACACCTACACAAACACACTATATGAGTCTAACACCCTGTGTTTGTGTAGAGTTAACATCAGTTTCCCTTCTGCCCTCTGTGGGAGATCAGAAATTTTCTCATTCTCTCCTTTTGTTTCTCTTGTTTTGTGTGTTGATTTGTTGTAGTTCTGACCTTGCTGGAGTTCTTTTGTAACTTTATATATGGCTGGATCTTGCTTCTGGGCAGTGTATCTTGTAATTTGCCAGAGCTTAATCATAATCCTTGTAATTGTGCGCAGGTTGTTTTTTGTATACTTCATGTCCCCAGGCTCACTACATGCTGTGCTGATTGTCTTGTTTCCATAGTCATGTACTGTCTGAGAAAGAAAGGTTGTAACAGTGATGGCACCCAATTGGAATGTCTATATTTTTTGCAGTCTTTAAAATTCTAGTAATGGTATAATTTGACCGATTAGACAAGGTGATTTGAATTCTCTCAGATTGTTTTTTCTTGGAAACATCTTGTTAGGGAATGTGTGGGGGGTGGGGGGTGGAACACATCAAAGAGTTCTTATCAGTAAAGTAATATCTTACATATGCATGCATTTTAGCGTGAATTCAGAGGATGTGAAAGAACTCAGAGAAATACCTGTTCCTCTTCTGTATGTCAGACAAGAGGGACAGTGTTCACTTATGGCTGCTTGATTCTGATGGGTTAAGATGTGTCTTCTCTAGGGCTGGGTATTGATACAGATTTTCCAATTCGATTTACAAGCGTTCGATTCTGATTTTATTCAATATCGATTCATATGGGCATATTACTTTTACAATGTCCATTTTGCTTACAAATGAAAGAAATTATCTATCAGCTAATGCTGTTAATTATAAAGGGACCTTCTAACCTTATTCGAAAATATAAATCTTACAAATTATATTTTCATTAATTTTTCATCATATTGGTCACATTTAGGCTTTTAAAAATTTTCAAATTCAGTGTATTCCATCAATAAATGTCTTGAATTTGCAAATATTATATTGCATATGTTTTTTGTTACATGTTTAATTTTTACATGCATTATTTGTACTATTCACAAGTATTTATAGTGATATGTAGAACAAATTTGCTAAATTGGTACTGTCTCTTTAAGACTTCTGGCATCAGTCGGTGTGCGCTTATTTTATTTTTACTGCGTCTGTGCTATGTGTGATTTAAAATGAAATGTTTATTTTTATTGTTTTTAATCATCAACTGACTGTTAAGGACAGAAAGGATATAAAGAGACATTATTCCATGATAAATGGATTGCATGGATTTCGTCTTTGGATGCACAGAACGAGTCAAACCAAACTTTTACTCTCAACATGCAGTGAAAGGATCTCGGTGCTGAACTTTTCGCCCCCATTCAACTGGAATACTGGTGAGAGAAATCTAAACATTTACCAGCCAGTGGCTTAAAAGAGACATTTTTAGTTCCATAGCGTGAAATTTGGTCGCTTATGCGAATGATTTACTTGGATTGTAGAGGGTTGTGCATAGAGTAAAAGATTGATCTTGGGATTTTAGAATCGATATCGAGAGAGTTCAAATGAAGATTGTGACGCATCGGAAAATCAACTAGGTACCTTACTTCTTGCTAGGTAAGATGGCATTCATTATAAACACTCCAAACAGTAAGGGGCTAATTTATGAAATGAGGTTTGATCTACTGTGGATAACTGCCTGACTGGAGCACTATGGACTGGAATGAAATTGTTCCTTTCTCCTTTATGCAACATTTTTGCTCTAGCAAATCCTGTGGGTCAACTCTACAAATGGCCCACCACGGACACAGTCTATGATTTGCAACTTTTCCCTCAGGCAAAGGGGAATATAAATCAGTTGCTCAGTCTGACTTCCTCACTTCTAACTTTTCACTATTGGTGTTGGAGTTGCTGGCATCTATTTACGAAGCTATTGAATAGTTGGAAACCTTACAAAGTTAGAAGATGTGGGTTTTTTGTTTGTTTGTTTTTTTTTGTTGTTTTTTTTTGCCAGTAATTGAAAACAGAGTTGACTATTACTGTCCAACTCTGTAGTCTCTGATGGAAATTTTGTTTTTGTCCACTGAGACAGTGAAAAATCTTGAGGTCTTTATAGATTTTTGTGAACTGAGTGCTTTGTTATGCTAAAGGCTAATTTTTGAAAAATAGCATACAATCGAAAATGTGGTTGGATTCTCAGTGATGATAAATTCTGCTCTTGTTGTTTGTAATGGCAAGCACTGTGATTGGTTCTCATTACATCAAGAATGCTAAATATTGTTATGATGATGGCTTGGAAAGAGATTTGTTATTTGTATGGTTACCATGTTGTTTAAAAACAAGACTCTGATCCAGGATACAGCTAATCATCAGCCGCAGGACTGTGCGTTCACCTCTCCTCTCACCCTTACATTGTTTTTCTCTGCGGGTGTTGTGTTCAGTCAGCTTGTCTAACTGTTATCTCCTCAGGCATGGAGTCTGTTAGTGGTGGAGGCCCCACAAACCTGTCAGTCGACACTCTTTCTGTCCCAACAGTTTAGCGATGACTGACAGGAATCAGATTGAGGATTGCATGAAATTTCACTACGGCTGTGTGATCTTACTTCAGTAAAGTGTCTGTCTATTGTAGGGATGCACCAAAACCATTTTTCTCTCCTGATCCGATTCTGATACCTGATCTCTCAGTATCGGCCGATGCCGATCTGATGCCACCAGTGTTGTTGTTTTAATCAGTTTTGAATATCTATACCTCTCTGTGTGGAACTGATTGGGGGAGCTCTTTTATATGTAAAGAAACAAAAACATCAAACTACACATTATTTCATTAAAAAATAGAGAAAACAAAAAACTATTATATAAAAAAATGTGTAGCCTATTAAGAAACACTTGAAAATAGTTGACCAGATAATGCAGCAGAAAAATTAACAGTAATTCCATTGAAAGCCTTCAGTAGAAAAGTTAATTTTCTTTACGCAAAGGTTGTCCAAAGTGATAAAAATGAGAAATCTTTAAAAAATTTAGTTTAAAACATGTCAAGTACATTGAAATGTAATCTTTGTGATTGGCTTTATAAATATTTTTGAAAAACATTTTTAACTTTTACAAGAATTTCAGCTTTTAATGAGCTTTTAACTTATTTATATTTTATTGTCTCTGGTTGGCTACACCATTTGTTACAGACATTTTTGACTTAAAGCCCCAGATAAAAACATCTAAATTACATTTAATGCAGACATTGAAGCAGCGTTCATCATAAAGGTGTCTTCAAGTATTTTTTTATTTGTGTGTGTGTGTGTGTGTGTGTGTGTGTGTGTGTGTGTGTGTGTGTGTGTGTGAGAATTACATTAATGCATTTTTGAATAACTTAATAGATCCAGACAAAAAATGAGCATCACGTCATTTTACCAAGATACAGTTGTGCTCAAAAGTTTGCATACCCTGGCAGAAATTGTGACATTTTGGCATTGATTTTGAAAATATGACTGATCATGCAAAAAAAAAAAAAAAACTTTATAAAACTGTCTTTTATTTAAGGATAGTGATCATATGAAGCCATTTATTATCACATAGTTGTTTGGCTCCTTTTTAAATCATAATGATAACAAAAATCACCCAAATGGCCCTGATCAAAAGTTTACATACCCTTGAATGTTTGGCCTTGTTACAGACACACAAGGTGACACACACAGGCAATTAAAGGTTAATTCCCACACCTGTGGATTTTTAAAATTGCAATTAGTGTCTGTGTATATATAGTCAATGAGTTTGTTAGCTCTCACGTGGATGCACTGAGCAGGCTAGATACTGAGCCATGGAGAGCTGAAAAGAACTGTTAAAAGACCTGTGTAACAAGGTAATGGAACTTTTATAAAGATGGAAAAGGATATAAAAAGATATCCAAAGCCTTGAAAATGCCAGTCAGTACTGTTCAATCACTTATTAAGAAGTGGAAAATTCGGGGATTTCTTGATACCAAGCCAAGGTCAGGTAGACCAAGAAAGATTTCAGCCACAACTGCCAGAAGAATTGTTCGGGATACAAAGAAAAACCCACAGGTAACCTCAGGAGAAATACAGGCTGCTCTGGAAAAAGATTTTGTGGTTGTTTCAAGGAGCACAATACGACGATACTTGAACAAATATGAGCTGCATGGTCGAGTTGCCAGGAAGAAGCCTTTACTGCGCCAATGCCACAAAAAAGCCCAGTTACAATATGCCCAACAACACCTTGACACACCTCACAGCTTCTGGCACACTGTAATTTGGAGTGACGAGACCAAAATAGAGCTTTATGGTCACAACCATAAGCGCTATGTTTGGAGAGGGGTCAACAAGGCCTATAGTGGAAAGAATACCATCCCCACTGTGAATCATGGTGGTGGCTCACGAGATTAATATTATTATCAATGCAGGAAAATCCCTGCTCACTGAGCAGCAATAGCAGTAGGACTGAAATGATTAGTCGATGTTATTGACAACGTCGACAATAAAATAAAATAAAATTGTTGACAATTTTTGTTGTTGAATAGTCATTCGATTTCATTTAATGTAACGAGATCACATTAAACTCTAATGATGATGCGCGAGAGCAGCACTGCAGTTCGCGTCTAACTGAGGAGAGGAAGAATTACACAGCTCGCAGTCCAGATGCAGTCTAAACTTCACAAACAGCTTCAGGTGATGAGGAACGCAAAGTATGAGGGAATTATAATGCAAAAATACAAAATAAGTAAATGCAGAAGCACTCTCGTTGTGCAGTAAGTGGAGCTGGAGCTGCGCTCCGCTGAAGCAAAACTTGTGTGTCGAGCATCTTTAAAGGAAACACCCTGGTGTTACACCTTAAATGCAGTTATAGGGGGCCTGGGTAGCTCAGCGAGTACAGATGCTGACTACCACCCCTGGAGTCGCAAGTTCGAATCCAGGGCGTGCTGAGTGACTCCAGCCAAGTCTCCTAAGCAACCAAATTGGCCCAGTTGCTAGGGAGAGTAGAGTCACTCTACTCTTCGTGTTCGCTATAATGTGGTTCTCACTCTCAGTGGGGCACGTGGTGAGTTGTGCGTGGATGCCCCAGAGAATAGCGTGAAGCCTCCACATATGCTATGTCTCCGCGGTAACTCGCTCAACAAGCCACGTGATAAGATGCGTGGATTGACTGTCAACTGAGATTCATCCTCCGCCAGCCGGATTGAGTCACTACGCCACCACGAGGTCCTAGAGCACATTGGGAATTGGGCATTCCATACTGGGGAGAAAAGGGGAGAAAAAAATGCAGTTATATTTAATGCATTATAGATTTATTAAAGTTCAAATAATACGGAAGCAGATCATGTAAATGACTACAGACTCTGAAACTGGCATTTCTCTGTGTGGTCAGAGCCTCTTCTATGAGTTGCACGAATGTCCCGATCTAAGGCGGAGAGATTGAAACTGCATCCGGCTGATGCACACACTGTCGCAGGGACGCTTATCCCTCGAGCGTGCATGCTTAATGCAGCTAGATTATAACGAGATTGCTCGCAACTTATTGAATCATAATATATATCACTGTGCATTTCTTATTGTGAAAAAAAAAATTGGCAATACGCAGCTTTATTAATGAGTTGTTTTTATTTTTTAAATGTACAAAATTTTTAGTTAAAGATGGATTGAAGTGAACAAAAACTGAGAGAGGGTAGTCTTTGCCCCATTATACCCTGCAACAAAATACATTTTTGTTTTTGTTTTGGCTTGTTTTCCAATATAAATATCAAAACTAATCTAAAATGGAAAGTAAGACAAAAACACTTAATAACAATAGGATATCTTTTTCAGTTAATTTCTTTACTGAATTAGACTTCAGTGAATGTCATTTAGAGGTATTTTTAAAAGATGATTTTGTCCTCTTTATTGTTAGTAAGCACGTTTAATACAACATTTTATGTCGGGGCACAAGCTGAATGATAGGTTAAGAGCTAATGATTAATCGTTGCAATAATCACCGAATAGTTGAATAATCATTTTAAGAATCGTTAGATTTAATCGATTTTCAAAATAATCCTTAGTTGCAGCCCTAAATAGCAGAAGCCAAAACTTTATTATTTTAATTGTATTATTTTTTTTAAATTAGCCCTTCAAAATGTACTGCAACAACTTGTTCCAATCAGAAATTCGTCAACACAGGAAAGAAAACTGCGCTCGTGCACAAAGATAATTTAATTAGATCTTCAAGTTACTCGATCAATTTCTAATTAATTGTTGTTGGGATATAATCTAAACATGCTGGCTGTAATATTCTATCGCAGCCTAAATTTGAAGCGCTCACCCACTGATAATGTAATTTTAATGTCTTCCAGCTGTTTTGCTAATTTGCCAAGGCATTGTAATGCCCGGGCTAATGGAACTGGAGTTGTATGGAGTCACTTTGCATGTGCGCAGGCACCTGTGTTCAGAGCTCCTTTACAGGCATGTATTCCCATTTTGTAGGACAGGCTGTGGGGTTAGTTTACTCTACTGTATTGCACAATATTATTTAGGAAAAACGTCACATGATTCTGGATGAAGGGGAAATCATAGATTCGTAGGTCAGCTCGTTCCTCTGTTGTGCCTCTGCTGTTGTCAGGGAGTTCAAGGGTTTCCAATATGTTTCACAGGGATGGGTAACTGTTTTATTCAATTAGATGCTGTAGCCAATCCAAGAATTATGAACAGAGGACAAGAAAAATGTGTCATAGGCAAACATTTATACAAAACACAGTTCTGAATAACTTTCAGTACATTACGGAGAACTCGGCACTTGGCAAAGTCAACAAACTTGCATGATGGGTTCTTCTAGGCAATCCCAGCTCCTGTGGGAAGTTGGAAAAAGGTATTAAATTGCTTGACTTGTGTGTTCTGTCAAAGTAAAAAACCCAGTATTTGTGTTTGACCAGCATTTGTGGTGTTTGTGAATTCCTTCGTCAATACAGGTGGGCCTTTTAGAAACTTCCAGCTATTGTGAAGGGTTCTGTTTGATTGCGGGTATTAAGATGCCGGACATTACTGTGAGCCTAAAAGGATCACTTCCAAATCCTCCTAAGGGCAGGTTTGGTGAAGTAAATTAATGCTCAGTGAATGCTCTTGTCTAGAGCTGCATGGGGCAGATTTAAAGATCCCATCTGTTGAAACTGGTGCTGCACATTAAGCTCTCAACAGACTAGAGAGACTGCATGGTGAGGCCCTCCAGTAGCTCCGTGTAGAGTTTCGCATGGAGATCTTTGAATAGCATCTTCCCAGAACACCTTTCCTGTCTTATCTGAAATGCCTGTTGTAGTATACAGGTATATTATATTATATTATATTAGGCTATGTTAAGGTATATTAGGATTTATTAGGCTATGTTAAATTATTTTATATTTAGTGCTGTCAGTCATTTAAAATTGTGTGATATAATCCTAATTAATCGC
This sequence comes from Myxocyprinus asiaticus, assembly GCF_019703515.2. Lineage (NCBI taxonomy): Eukaryota > Metazoa > Chordata > Actinopteri > Cypriniformes > Catostomidae > Myxocyprinus > Myxocyprinus asiaticus. The sequence continues at coordinate 24,363,987 of NC_059357.1, read as the reverse complement.
ATAATTTTTCATAATCACGATTTAATAGCAGATTTTGAAAGTGCTGAAATTGAACTCTAAATGTACTTCTTTTCCTGTCAAAAAAAAAACTTAGCAAAGTAACAATGTTATATTAACATTTCCCAAACAAAGCATTCCACAGTATAAAGACACAAATTCAAGTAAAATTAATCATTTCCCAAAGTGTAAGTGGGAGGTTGACTAATTGAAAGAATTAGCTTCCATAGTTTGCATATTCATTGCAATGGGCATTACATCTCTTAAACCCTCATCCTCCACAATATTAATCATGACTATTCACTTTGCTACAGCAATCATGAAGCCACATTTAAATGATTCACGCTGCTCTGAGCTCCACATGAAAACTTGTTTTGATTTTAGCGCTGGCACTGTCCATGTAATGATACTTCATCCGAATCTTCTGGTAAGATGGAAGCGCAACGTGATGCCAGTGAAATGCTGATGCTTCACTCGAGTGAGTCATGTGAATGCAGCTTATCACAAGTCCCATCTGGGTTTGTTTTGTACAAAAAATTACAGTTAAGAGATCCTTCCTCCATCACTTGATCACTGACATGGAATTGCTGTTGTGTGTTTGAGGTGTGTGCATCATTTTAATGACCCCGGAGACATTGCAAAGGTTCTGCCCTATTCCAACCAGTGTTCAGAACTCACACAGAGCTGAATGAAATGTCAGAATCTAATGTCATATTGGTAAATGTGTTTATTGCGTTAAAGAAAAAATTCCAAGGAAAGAAGATCCAGTTCATTGTACACACTAACCTTTTGTGACAAATTTCCCCAATAGCGGGTTACTTTGTCACACAATATGGGGAAAGTTGAACCTGCCATTGTTTCATTTGAACCAACATCCCCCCATTACAGCCACCAGAACAAAATATATGCCTCTCTTTAAATCTATGTCTGCATTACACAGCCAATTATAGGTTGCAAACTTAAAGTAAAACAATTATAAGGCACAAAACGATTCATGAAAAGTAATGTACAAAAAAATCTGGAGATTGTTTTGGCCAACAGATATTGTAATTGATAAATTGTATACATTTTATGACAATTAAAATACACGTGACAATCTGCCCTGATAAATATGTAACAACAACTTGACTTTCATGAAAAACGTCTTTGTCCTAAGAACACATTTAAACTTTTAGGGAAAAATCTGCCTTAATAATATAGTTGACCCTTGCCTTGATGTATGCCACTGTGGTTTATGTTCACTTGTTTACCCAAGAGCTGTAACAGGAATATGATGATTGTGAAAATTTACACAAAAATGATTCTAATGTAGGAGGGTTTTGAACTAGGTGTTTGAAACCAACATACAAAACCTCTGCTAGAGAAAACCCTTTTGCGCAATTGGACTTTTGACTTTATATCTCAGTAATGATAAGTTTTAGTCCTTGTTACAACTTCCCAGTGTGACAACTAGTCCTGGTCTCCCTTATATTATGTTGCATTGTAGAGTATGTTAGTTTATTATTTATCAATTACTGTGAGACTAGAGTATAAACACTTACTTGTATTGGCCCTTTCTCTTCTGTTCTCATTCAGAGAGATTATTGGACATTTATGCTTACCAACATTACATTTGCCATAGGATGCAATTAAAGCAAGGGACATGGGCCATTTTGGTTCTTATTTAAAATCAGTTTAACCTTTATGAATAGTGAAAAAGAGGGCAGAGAGATTACCTTTCATTACACCCTCAGGTCAGGCTCGTTGTAAAGCACATCACCAAAGTACTTTTTCTGTCTGTGCATTTATCAACTTCTACCCTGAAGGTGGATTTTGGGGTTGCTACCAAGCAGTGGAATGTAAGGGAGAAGGTGATTGACCTGGCTGAATGGAAAGGAGGAGGGGACCCAAACAGTTTTAAATGTCTGGAAGGGAATGGGGAACTGAAGAAGTGGTCTGTTGGCCATTAGAGTTAGAAGCTAGGTGTGTCTCCTAACTGGCTACAGTATAACTGCAGTATAAACAGTGTGGTGGGGAAAGTATGAGTACAGCCTTGTTCATATGACTAGTCAGGAAAAAGATTGTTGCTGACTTGACTGCCAACTCCTCTTAGAAAACTGAAGAATATTCAATCAGAGCAGAGAGCGCTAGATCGTTTTTTCTTGGGTTCTCCCTTCATCATACATCAGCTGTCTGAACACAGGAGTCGTCACTCCTCATTTAGGTAAGTATGAGAGTGTTGTTAAGGGGTACAGGGACTTTCCATGCTAAAAAGGTATTTTGGTTGTTTCTCTGCTTCATGAGGTTGTGCTTCCAATAGAGGTGTAACGATTCACTCATTCACAATTCAGTTCAGTTCAGGATACTCGATTCCCAATTCGGTTCGATTCACAATACTTAAAACAAAGCATGAATCAAGAAAAGTTAAGTTTGAACGTTTTATTATTATTACTTTTAAGAAATATACAAGAGTTCCTTCACTAATAGAACTTTACTAAAGTATTGTTCATTAAAGTGTTACATGATTCATCAGGGATGTACTGGGACTAAATATCATTCCAGCACAGGGCAATGGTGATACCAAATGGAATATTAATAATTCTGCATACATTTAAAATATTAAAAAATGTTTTTTTTTTTTTTTTTCTCACTGATTACATCAGGAGGTTCATGCTTATCCAGTTAAATAATGTACGCTCTAAATTTACTGATCAAATCAGACATTACATTTGACATTAGGATATATCCATTGCATATAATATTCAGCATTATATTCAATAGATTAATACAGTACTATCATTAAACCTCTCTAAACTTGTAATTTTCTCTCATGCAGAGCAGATCACTCTCGTGCTTCAAATGAACATTGGATCTCTTGCTTCCGTCTATTCGATTACATGATGAGGGGGAAACCATCTAAAATCATTTAAACCTGAAGACTTTGCTCTCTGGGACAACGGTATACATGAAGTCTGCAGAATTACATTAAAAACGGCAATATGGTGTTTGTTGCGCGAATTCTAAACTGCAAAAGGCTGTGATTTATTATCATGTGCTTTCATGAACATTACACATTAAATCATATAGATGTTAATTGAAGAAGCATAAACCTCCATTGCTCAGTTATTATGAGGATTCAGATCACTGACTGTTGAGTGCTTTCGAAGCGCGCATGAGGCTCAGTTTGAGCAGCTCACATTATGAGATGATGATCAGTGTTTATCATATCGCAGTTCTGATCACAGAGTTTGTCAAAATGATCCCTTCCCAGATGTTTTGGCTATAATTGATATTACTGATATTTGTTGATATTAATAAAGATCTTTCTGTATCCTCATGGTAAACAAACCATCGAGGTTTGTGCTTCTTCAAATAACTCTAAATAATCATTACATATTAAATCATATAGATGTTAATTGAATAAGCATAAACCTCCATCGCTCTTTTTTTTTTATTTTATTTTTTTTATTAGTTTCAGCTGAACTCATCATACAACACCAGGCTACAAGTGTGCAATGAAGCGATTTCCATTTGCATGTCCGCTTGACATAGGCGTAGGATGTCGCATGTATTGGATAGAACAGATGTGGAAATAATAATAAAACATTGTCCAATCTCCACTATGCACATCTTCAAAGTTTTAAAACGCGATGTATCATGCCACGATAAACTGTTAAACCTCTTGTTTCCAGGGTCTAACAAAAGGAAGCTCAGAGTGCAAACTTTTCAGCATTTTTGTACATGGAGATTTTTGACTAATTGCACTGGGTGGAATAACAGAATTAGTGCTAGGAAATAGCAATAATATAGAGGAGTAACTGAATTGGAGACAAAGAGGATTTTTTTTTTTCATGAGGAATTATGTTAATAGTAGTGTAACAACTAATTAATATTATTGATAATTAAATGATCACCAACTAAATTTATTATCGAGTATTCTGATATGCTCCTTTTTTAAAAATGTCTGAAATTAGTTGAAGCGGATTAAACAAAACCAATTGTCCAATGCACAGAAGCACTTTGTTGAACACTTCAGAGAAGATCATAAGCATACATGCTACGTCTTGTTAAAGGTGCACTCAGTAATTTTTTCCTCATTAAAGAAGTTGATGTCTTAAAGACATGAATTGTAATTTTGCAATTTATGTAGGAAATCATGACCACTCACATTAAAATGAAGACTTCAGTCATATCAGTAATCTTATAAAAGCTGTTATATTCTACATGGAGAGGGTTCACACATGGTGCTCCATGTTAGAATCACATGGCCAGCCAAATACTACTCGCTTCATCTCATTAACCGTCCTGTTATTTGACACTTTCACTCGTTGATTAAAGTAAGCATGACTGAGTGTGAATACTACATTTCTACAATGGTGTCTGAAACTGAAGACTGTTGATTTTAAATGATGCTGCATTCAAGCTGCTAGGTGTCAGTGTAAGTCCATAGACAAAAGTGCACCTTTAACATAGCCCTATGTTGAAGGCCTATGTTTATTGTTTTTTTGTCTTTTTTTTTCTGGTTTTATCTGCTTCTATACACTGGACAGACAGTTTTTTATTATTTATGTTGTAGCATTTGCATTTATATTTTAAAACCTTTTTTTACACTATGTATAGCATACAATCATAAATAATTTTTTTATAAAATACAATTTCACAGGAAATAATATTTTGCTTTTATTTGATTATCAATCAATTAATCATAGAAATAAGTGACCGATTAATCGATTATCAAAATAAAAACAGCAGCAGCAAAATAGCACCCTCAGCTGACAACTTTTATAAGCAACATGGCAAAAAAAAATTGCTTTACGCTTCAGTAATTCGCTGCAACTACAATACTATGAGAATGCGTAAAATGATTGACAGGCAGAAAGCATCATTGACCGCGGACCACTGACACATTTTTGTTTGCTGTTTACAGAGTCTAGAGCTGTCACAGAGACAGGTGAGATATCTCATGACACTTATTTTATTAATATCTTTCAGGGAGTAGGACATTTTTTTTGCAAATGTTTTTATGAAAAAATTCCTTACAGCACCTTTAATAAAATAACTTGTGTAGTTGACAGGGAGGCAGATTCTTTGTCCTTGTTTCAGTGTCGCTGTGACAGCATTGGCTGGGAGTCTCGCATCCTTGACGCTTTTTCTATTCTCTTAGAAGCCCTCCTTAAACCTCTCATCACCATCCAGATGAGACATACACATCTCTTTCTTCTCACCGGTTCAGTCTTTCTATCCTGTACACTGTGACAACATAGTCCAGATTACTGTTCAAAACAAGTTTCTGTGTTGACGGTTTCCCTGGCTTACCTGTAATGTAATGTAACAGTGGAGAGTTGAGTCTCTCTGGAAAAGCAGATCTTTTCGTGAAGCAAGGAATGCAGAGGCTGTGGGTTTGTTGGCTGGGTGCCCTGATGGAGAGGAACCTTCAGGCATTCTGAATAACTGTACCAAGCCCTGACAGCTGCCAGTGGGTCAGGTTACTGAGTTTGAGAGTGTTATACGGCTTTTTCTGCTGGAAGGACCAACTGATCCTTGGGGCTCACTTTGGGGTTGCAAGCTTTGTGATGGGGCCCACTGAAGAGCTGCTCTTTCCAAAGTGGGGCTCTGTTGAATTCTGTTGAGCTCTGCGGTGAAGCCCATTAGAGAGGAGGGTGCGTTTCTGCTAGATTTCCATGCTGCTTCCGTCTAAAAGAAGAAAGTTGTGCAAAAATCCAATTAAATTCATCCCTGTATAAATCCACAATACTGTGGATCAACAGATTGTATTCTCATCAAAACTTAACTTTATTTTGTTTAGCCAACACATGGTCTTTTCTGTTGGTATTGTGTTTTAATCAATACATGAGGATCTTATCACAGAATGATTGTGTCTCACACAAAAGAAGTGGCTTCTGTTGCCTTTTTGTCATAAAGCAGGCTGGTGGGAGTTTATGTTGTAGAGATCATGTTTTGTATGAGTGTTAAATCAATATGGTACTGAATGATTTTTACTTGCTGCTTGATTTGCATTAGGCACTCATCGCATCTGCTATTCATGTCTGCAGGGTCAGAGGTCATTTCAAGCTACAGCAGCAGTAGCATCATGACAGAGTCTGTTATATCAGAGATGCCCCCAGCCATGTGTCTGGAGAAGCCCAGCATGGACTCCAGCTACGTGGGCATCGATGCCATCCTGGAGCAGATGAGGAGGAAGGCTATGAAACAGGGCTTTGAGCTCAACATCATGGTTGTGGGTGAGTGTACCGATAAGATGGATTAACCTCATAGCACATTTGATTAAATTTCACACATCTGTACTGCCGTGCAAAGGTAAAAAAACACAGTTACAATGTGTTAAGTCAAAACTGTGTTATGACCAAAGTCAGAGGCCTTGGACTATGGTCTGTGCTGTGACGGAAGGATTTGACTTAACTATTATTGAATTTCAAAGAAAATTGCAGCAACTACAACATCCACAATAATTCCAAGGCAAGCTGCAGTAATTAAAATTCTTTGAAGCCATTTTTCTCAATGAAGTTTCTGTGTTGCTGTTGCTTTGGGAAAAAAGCATGTTGCCTTTTGTAGGGTAATGTAATAATACACATGAACATTTTTTGAAGGGTTGATCTATGAGAGATTAGTTAGCTTTACTTTTACTGATTTATTTTTAACTGATACTGAAGAGGTAGGTGGTTCATTTTTCTCTTTAGTAGCTTTATTTGCAAGTTTACTAAATAATGCCTTTCTGCATCTGATGTCTACATTTTTTTTATTAGATTTTGAATATTTATTTTTTTTCTGCATTGTCAGTTTTAATAATACAGTGTATCCATGGGTCATTAAAAAGTATTAAAAGGTATTAAATCAAGTTGGTGAAAAATAAGGCCATTAAAAAGTATTAAAGTCTTAGATTACATTATCCAAGGTATTATTGTTTTGTTTGTTTGAACTTTTCCCTCTTTGGGCCGTAAGGCTGAATAAACCATTACAAATGAAAACCTTTCATGCCTCGCAGATAGCAGAGAATAGAGTTGGCGTGCGGTTTTCACGTGGACTGTTAAAGTCAGAAGTTTACATACACCTTAGCCAAATACTTTTAAACTCAGTTTTTCACAATTCCTTACATTTAATCATAGAAAACATTCCTTTACATTTCGGTCAGTTAGGATCACTACTTTTATTTTAAGAATGTGAAACGTCAGAATAATAGTAGAGAGAATGATTTATTCCAGCTTTTATTTCTTTCATTAAATTCCCAACAGGTCAGAAGTTTACATATTTGGTAGCATTGCCTTTAAATTGTTTAACTTGTGTCAAACATTTGGGTAGCCTTCCACAAGCTTCTCACAATAAGTTGCTGGAATTTTGGCCCATTCCTCCAGACAGAACTGGTGTAACTGAGTCAGATTTGTAGGCCTCCTTACTTGCACATGCTTTTTCAGTTCTGCCCACAAATTTTCTATCGGATTGAGGTCAGGGTTTTGTGATGGCCACTCCAATACCTTGACTTTGTTGTCCTTATGCCATTTTGCCACAACTTTGGAGGTATGCTTGGGGTCATTGTCCATTTGGAAGACCCATTTGTGACCAAGCTTTAACTTCAAATGTCTTGATGTTGCTTCAATATATCCACATAATTTTCCTTCCTCATAATGCCATCTAATTTGTGAAGTGCACCAGTCCCTCCTGCAGCAAAGCACCCCCACAACATGATGTTGCCACCCCCATGCTTCACGGTTGGGATGGTGTTCTTTGGCTTGCAAGCCTTACCCTTTTTTCCTTCAAACATAACAATGGTCGTTATGGCCGAACAGTTCAGTTTTTGTTTCATCGGACCAGAGGATATTTCTCCAAAAAGTAAGATCCCCATGTGCATTTGCAAACTGTAGTCTGGCTTTTTTATGGCGGTTTTGGAGCAGTGGCTTCTTCTTTGCTGAGCAGCCTTTCAGGTTATGTTGATATAGGACTCATTTTACTGTGGATATAGATTCTTGACTACCTGTTTCCTCTAGCATCTTCACAAGGTAAATTTACTGTAGTTCTGGGATTGATTTGCACTTTTCGCCCTAAACTACGTTCATCTCTAGGAGACAGAATGCATCTCCTTCCTGAGCGGTGTGACGGGTGTGTTATCCCTTGGTGTTTATATACTTACGTACTATTGTTTATACAGATGAACGTGGTACCTTCAGGTGTTTGGAAATTGCTCCCAAGGATGAACCAGACTTGTGGAGGTCCACAATTTTTTTTCTGAGGTCTTGGCTGATTTCTTTAGATTTTTCCCATGATGTCAAGCAAAGAGGCACTGAGTTTGAAGGTAGGCCTTAAAATACATCTACCTCCAATTGACTCCAATTAGCATATCAGAAGCTAATTGCCTAAAGGCTTGACATTTTCTGGAATTTTCCAAGCTGCTTAAAGGCACAATGAACTTAGTGTATGTAAACTTCTGACCCACTGGAATTGTGATATAGTCAATTAAAAGTGAAACAATCTGTCAGTAAACAATTGTTGACTTCAACTGTACGTTCAGTGTACATATGTGCTGATCCCATGAGTGCTGCTCCGGGGGTCGAGAGATTCCCCATTCATTTTCTCCATTGTCATTTCAACATTAACAGACTGGGCGATTTACATGAGAAGACACATTTAACTAAGTTGTACCGTATCTTTCAACATACCCTCAGAGGTTCATTCATGTTGTTTTCATGCTATAAGTTGGAGAGGGGGCATTGTTCCCCGTTCTCTTTGAATGGCCATCTTCCACAATCGGTCACATGCACCATTAAAGAGTATAAATACAACATTTATTGTTTGAATTTTGAGATAACGGTGACATAATTTAAAATCTTAAACTAAAATCGTGTTTCTCCCAAAAATTACATCTGACTCAAATGATGGAACGTGACACAATTTGTGCATCTGTATTTGTAACCAGCACTGTCTTGTGCTTTCTTCTTTATTTTTAATTTTTTATGGCGGTTGTCATACAAGGAAAGATGCATTACCACCACCTGCTGGTTGGGAGTGTGGGACGGGATCAAATTACGCTATTCTTAGTACAAATGCACTGTATCTCCTCCTGATTGACCTATATTCTTTTATTTAACTCTGTCGCTTTCAGATATTGCATAAAAAATGTAAAACATTCATTCCATGAATTTCTTCCTAGAATGCCTGTCAGCTCAAAATCATCTTAATTTTCTTAAGGTTAGAAATCAATATCTTTCTTTCATTACCTCGGACGGATCATCATAACATGCTCTACTGTTTCTTCCTGATTACAAACTTCACATTTCCCTTAATCATGTTTCCCTATTCTATACAAAGTACTATTAAGTGCTGTATGACCACATCTGAGTCTAGAGATTAAAGTTTCTTCTCTTCTATTTCACCCTGTTACTCTATTTTTACCAACATGTTATAAAACCATCTTCCTGTTCTATGCTCCTCCCATTGTTTTTGCCACCTACTCATATGCTGTTTTATTAAACTTTTCATTTCAGTCTTACTGTATTTTACATTTATGTCTATATCTCTTTTCTCATTTGCCATCTCATTTCCTTTTACCCCTACATGAGCTGGTAACCAACAAACTTTTTAACAATTAATCCCATCATCTTAATGTCCTGTGCTTTCACTCTGCGTTGGTGTGTGTGGAGATGAGACTAGATGCCGGTAACATCATTTTTCTAAATATCAGTCCAACATTAACTTAACTAATTTTGAAGTTAATACAAACATGAATTAGTGTGAAAAGTTAGTACAATATTTTACAACACAGATTATTGTAGGATATCACACGATATGGTGAAATTAACTTTTTATTCAAAAGCTTGAAAAAATACAAATAATTGAAGAGAATTAATATCTGCTACATAGATAACTGTAAAACTGTACATATTAACCGCAGTATATATGCAATTTGGAACAAAATACAGCTATGTTTGTGATATCTGGAGAATATATCTGATATCTGGTGGAAGCGCTTTCCACCACTGAGGAACAGAAAATACGAATGATCTGAAGAGCGACTTTGTGACACATTGCAATGGAACCACCAGGTGTCGCTCATTCTTAGATCACAGGGAGTGAGAGAGTGAATTAAAGGATGATGATGCTGTTCCATCGGCTGTCTTGAAGTCCAGAGTCAAAGCCAAGTTATTATACAAATCTAAAAATGTGACGCAGTATCACAGAAAAGGAGATGACAGTGTTTAACCAGATTTGAAATGAGGAACAATGTAAACTGTTAAATAAACTGCCAAAATAAAGGCCCTAAGTCTGCCAAAATAAAAGCTCCAAGTGAAGGTGAAGTAAATACTACAGAAATATATTACTATTATATAAAAACAAATCTAATCCTCAAAATTATAATTCTATTTTATATAATAATAATAAACTTGAAAGGAACCCACAATTAAAATATTATTAATAATATAATACAATAATTTTCAAATGGGTTCCAAAAAAGTGAGTGAAATTGAACTGTAAATTTTGCACATACTGTTAATTCACAAAAATATACAGTATGTTGGTAAATACTGCTTTTTATTAGGCCAACTGAATTGCTGTATTGGTGCAAGTAAATAAATGGCAACTGATTCATTACAGGCTGAAGTTATGTGGCATCTAAGAACAGTGGTAAAGCACCACTCATTCAGGTTGAACGAAGATATTTGCCAGCTTTTTCAAACAATGTTCCTCAAAAAAAAAAAAAATCACAAAGCTTCACGTGTGGCATGACAGCATATTTAATTTGATTTGGTCTACTTCAAGGAGAAGCTTGTTGGTAGTGTCATTAATGCAGGGCCATTTGTGCTCATGTTTTACGAGAGCTTCAGTGAGTGCACTAAAAACTAAAAAAGTGGATGTTTATGTACGATTTTTGGAGTGACATCCAGTCGAGGTACCTTGTTTATAGTAATGAACATAAGCATAAGTAATGAACTTTAACTACTGTAGATGTCTCCATAAAAATACACACAGTAAACATACAGCATCAAACAAGCCCTTTACTCTCGCATTAGCAATGTGTCATTTTAATATGTGACTTCATGTTGCAACTAGTGGTGGGTATATGGATACCTATATAAGTATATGCATTAACCCTGATAGTTATTGAAGTAACGAGCAAGTCTTAAATGATTTTGAAAAGGGTATTAAAAAGTATTAAATTGGATGAGCTGATACCTGCAGATACACTGTAATAGCTTTGCTATAAAAAAGCTCTGTAATATAAGCATTTTAAGGATTTGGAGAGACAGTTTTTTAGAAAGTGTGAGTGCAGGGGCCTGGGTAGCTCAGCAAGTAAAGACGCTGACTACCACACCTGGAGTCACATGTTCGAATCCAGGGCTTGCTGAGTGACTCCAGTCAGGCTTCCTAAGCAACCAATTGGCCCGGTTGTTAGGGAGGGCAGAGTCACGTTGGGTTAACCTTCTCGTGGTTGCTATAATGTGGTTCTTGCTCTCGGTGGGGCGCGTGGTGAGTTGTGCGTGGATGCTGCAGAGAATAGCGCGAGCCTTCACGTGCTAGGTCTCCGCGGTAACGCGCTCAACAAGCCACGTGATAAGATATGCGGATTGACTGTCTCAGAAGCGGAGGCAACTGAGATTCATACTCCGCCACCCGGATTGAATCACTACGCCACCACAAAGACTTAGAGTGTATTGGGAATTGGGCATGACAAATTGGGGAGAAATGGGGAGTGAAAAAGAAAAAAAAGAAGTGTGGGTGCCATAAATTATGGGGAGGCATTTAATTACTTTAATAAAACAAGCTTATGATAATAAAAACGTACATTTTCCATAACACTTCCAACCACATACCTATGCAATGCAATTACAGGAGTTGTTTCTCAAGGAGTGCTCAATTAAATGCCATGAGTCGGGCTGTGTTGTTCCATGTGCATTTGTGTGTTTGTCTTTAGGTTAGTGTGTTTTTGTGGTGTTTGCTTGTATGCATTTTATTCTGTGGTTCATGAGACACGTGCTATTGCAAAAAATCAGTTTGTACAGTATTTTTAGACCATTTGATGCAATGTGCTAATGAGCTTAATTAGATTCTCACCTTCAGTAAAGTGGAAAAAATGACACTCATAAAAACATACATTCACAGTGCCACAAATGCGAGAGTTAACTGAGGAATTCTAATTAAACTGACATTCACTGAACTGACATTTTCATTGATCACATGACCACTCCGGTGCACTGAAGCTGCTATTCAGTTCAAGCTGACAACACTCAGAGAAATGGTAATAAGCTATTTTTGGCAATCCACATACTTGAGACTGAAATGTTTTTCAAATGATGGTGATGGTTTTTGATGTGGAGAACTAATTACAGTAATGGTGGTATTTTTAATGTCAGCTAAACTAGAACTCAGAACAAGACATGTATCTGCTTTATTCTATGACACTAGCATATATATAAAGCATATATATATATATATATATATATATATATATATATATATATATATATATATACCTACATTTCTAAATTGTTTCTTACTAATGTGAATGGTGCTTGTCTGTAAAAAAATAAAAAAAAAAAAATAAATCCCTGCCACGATGCAAGGGTGCTATTGGTGGTCACCAGGACTTTGCTATTTGGTCTGAGAGTGTTGCTATGTAGTTACTAGGGTATTCTAGGAGGTTGCTAGTGTCGGACCGCATGTACTCAGATAGGAGACAAAGGCAGGCCTACACACAGTCGTAAAGCCTGACTGAGGCCTGTAGGAACGCTCAAAGCCTGATAACACAAAAACGGTGCCAAAATCAAGCAAAGGGATTCCAAACAGCCTGCAGATCCCATCAAGCCTTGCTCACTTTACACCTAGGTGTGAAATTCTGAAGGATCGAACTCTCAACTCCTATTGGATGAAACACACAACAGAACGCATCCCTCAACCATGATGTCATCAAGAGTATAAAACTCCGGAGATTCCTCCTAAGCTTGCTTCTAGCGACAGTATTCTCCACGTCTAGTTGCAGCCCTGCTGCTCCCAGGTTTAGCCTCGCTGGCCAAGGAAGTAACGTATGTACCTGAACTTTGGCCATACAATCTCCATCTCGCTGGATGAGCTGAGATTCTCCGTGTTCCACCGAGCACGCTAACGGATCCGAAGGAGACTGCTGAGCAATCAGTGTCTCACCCTTTTGCCTGCAGGAGTGAAGAAGAATTCTCTTCCTTCTTCAACCGAATCGACTTTGCTGATTTCTCCGCTAACCCACCGAGAATCAGCCGCCGTGCCGCCTGCCGACAGAGCGACCCGAGCTTCGAGGAACCGAGTCAGAGTCAAACGACGGACGAACACGCATTCTACCCATGTCCTCACGTGACTCAGTAAGAGGTTTACGTTTGGGCAGAGATAGATTATTATAGTGTGTTATTCTTGTGTATCAAGGTTATTGCTTGTACAGTTTACGGACCGCCGAGTCCGCTCATTGTTGCTAATAATACTCAAGGTATTACGGTAACTTACGGTTACCACGAATGAGATTTGCTGTGTTGTTGTCCAACCACGTTGGGCTGTTTGTGCATTTCTGCCATCACAGGTGAGACTGGCACACTGAGTTTATCCATTAAAGAACCAATGACCACGGCGGACAGATTACGAGCCGTTCACCACGTCTCTGAGTGATAAAACTAACGGTTGCCATCTCTCTCACAATCGCTAAACTGGCTTTGGTGCTGTCACCCTGTTTCTCTCTCGTATTAACCGCACGGGGCACACACACACCCATTCACACACACACACACCTCTACCCTCCTCTCATGTATTATAGGCTTATTTGTTACCATATCTAATCATGTTACTGTTTAGTTTGTAGTTGGAAGTTTATCGACTGCATTGTATTGATTATTAATTGATAAGTGAAGTGTTTTGGTATTGTTCTGCATGCACCTGAGCCAAGGGCTGGCAGGGGATGTCAGTGCTCGGATTCAAGCCTTCATTGTTCCCTTTTTGAATGTTGATGTTCTCCAGACAGCGACTTTCCTAAGAGAACAATCCTGTATTGAGACTGCTATACTGTCTGGTTATTAGTCCCTGATTCCAGGGTGGTGCCCCGGCAATATTAATTCTTATTAATATTCTATTGATTTTGATAATTGATAGTTATTTTTGATTGTTGATTTGAAGGATTAATAAGCTAATGTTGATTCTAATCAATGTTCTATTGATTTTAATAATTATCTTTGATAATTATTAATTATTGCTAATAACCAAACCCGCTCCTGAAAGAAGCCCCAACACTAGGGTGCTGCTGTTTGCAAGGGTGTTCTGGGTGGTTGCTTACTGGTCCAAGCCAAAAGAGCCTACCCCAAGTCTGTATAATATTCTGGCCTCAGGACATTAATGTAAGTCTGTAGGATTTTTATTTATTTACTTATTTCCTCTTAACAAATGCAAAATAAATATATATTTTGTCAACAGTCACATACCTGGTGATATACAGGTGTGTATATCGGCTATTTACAGTCCCAGCTGCTCTGAATGTGGCTCATCAAATCAAATTTTAGAAGTGAAAGTAATGAAGTTGCTAAAGTAGTTTAAGCTTTGCTCATTAAATGGGTTGCATTTACCTTGGGTGGAATTGGAGAGCAGAGTGAAGAAATAAGAATAGCCTGTATTTAATAATGTGGCACAGAAGACAGGGCAAAGTGTTTAAAGCTTCAGCTGATAACCACTGTGTTAATGGCGGTGCTTAAACTTAAATGGATAGTTCTTCCAAAAATGATAATTCTCTCACCATTTACTCATCCTCATGCCATCCCAGATGTGTATGAATTTTTTTCTTCTGCTGAACACAAACGAAGAGTTTTAGAAGAATATCTCAGTTCTGTAGGTCCATACAATGCAAGTAAATTGGTACTAAAAGTTTTGAAGCTTTACTATAAATTCTCCTCCCTGCTCAGGTGGTGGCGATATGCATGAAGAATGTGAATTGCCAAAAACAAAAGAAGAATGTGATAGTGGGAATTTATAATAAAAAGGATTTAAATATTGATTTGTATTCCACCCACATTTATTGTATCATTTCTGAAGATATGGATTACTTTTAATGGTGCCTTTATCTGCTTTTTGGGCCTTCAAAGGTTTTGTACACATTCACTTACATTGTGAGGACCAACAGAGCTGAGATATTCTTCTAAAAATCTTCATTTGTGTTTAGCTGAAGAAAGAAAGTCATACACATCTGGGATGGCATGATGGTTAGTAAATAATGTGAGAATTTTCATTTTTGGGTGAACAATCCCTTTAAAGCACGTTTAGTTTCAGGCAATACAATCTCATTTGGAATTGTTTGTCATTTTGGAAACTATAGTGTTTTTTTTTATTTTGTTTTATTATTCAGCTTTAGCTTGCTAGAGGATTCATGGACACAGTTCTTGTATTAAAATCTTAAAATATTTGATGTGGTGTTTAAGAGGAATTAATTGTGAGCTCAGTTGAAGACCGCAGAATGAACCTTGTGTTCTTGCGCAAGGCTGCAGCTGGTCTCTCACATGTGGCTTCTTTGGTCAGGATGGCCAAACCTGCTGTTGACATAACCCAGTCAGAGCAGAGAGAGCCAACCCTCAGCGTCACACTGCACACCTCCCATTCCTGTTCCACGTAACCATAAAATAAAAATAAAATCCTATTTTATTTTCATGTGAAGTCCATTGGTATGAAAATTGACTTTCCATGGGTTTTCCATTGGGTTTCAGAAATTGAAACCGGATGTCTGTCAACTGATGGTGCAACGGGTGCTTCCAATGAAGACTGCATATAATGAGATCTATCTAGTTTTGTTGTGTTGTTTCGCATAACACCCATCCGAAGTAGAAATTGTGTTAGTTCCTCACATTTCATATTCATGGAATCTAGATTTGGTTATCCATTAGTTGAAAATGATTTGCCACTCATCTGAAGGGCTTTAACACTGCTGTTAATTTGTTTCCTTTGGTCTATGCTCCTCTTTTCCTTGGATGCTGTTGAGGTACATGGACCAATATCTCAGTCACATAAGGGGATACGTGATGCCACTATCATTGTTTCTTTTGAGGGTTACTCATTTTGTCCTATGGGTCCCACTATATGAAGTCTTCATGGCCCCATTTACTTGTGTCCCAGGAACTATTTATCAGAGAGAGCTGGATTTAGATGACAAGGTGTTGAGAGAGAGAGAATTAGCAGCCCTGCCCCTGTGCAGAAAGGAACAGGCCCCTCATTACTACAGCGTGACAAGCCCATGGCTAGCGCATGTCAGTTAGCGAAGGTTAAAAAGAACCACAACTTAACGAGCTGCGGTTAGAGAGAACCAGAGGAATGCTAGCTTCAGTCAAGCCACAGGACAACCAGCAAAGAAGGATCACTTGTGAACTGCAGATGAATAAGTCCTATATTGACCCCCTTATGGAAAACTGCTTATCTGCCGATTGTAGGGGTGGTCTGTATGACCATGTGCAATATGAGTAAATTTATATCACAATAAGGTTATATATTAAAATATAGTAATTTTTAATTGAAATTCAACAATAAAATATTTTAGATATTACATAATCATGTAGTCTTTAGCTCCTTTTTAACTTAAGAGACACAAGCCAAAAGATAAGATTATTCATAAATCAATAAGTCTGGCAAAACTTTTTTCACAATTTCACAATGAATCACTTCCGTTATAATCATTAAAGCTGTCTAAACAGGAAGTGCCAATCTGGGACAGTATTCAGAATAGGCGATTAGTTTTTTGCTTTTTAAATTGCGTATACAGTACAACAGTCTAAATGATACAGCAGAATCTCTGTCATTTGACACATTTCTACTGATGCATGGCATAAACAGTCATACCTCCCTGCCCTAACTGTGTTGTTCATATCCCGTCCTTTGGATGAGATGTTAAACCAAGGTCCTGTGGTCATTAAAAATCCCAAGGCACTTCTCGTAAAAGAGTAGGGGTGTAACCCCGGTGTCCTGGCCAAAATTCAATCATGGCCTCCTAATAATCCCCATCTATAAATTGGCTCTATAACTTTACTCTCTCCTCTCCACCAGTAGCTAGTGTGTGGTGAGCGTACTGGCGCACTATGGCTGCCGTCGCATCATCCAGGTGGATGCTGCACACTGGTCGAGGTTGAGAAGAGTCCCCTGTTCAATGTGTAAAGCGCTTTGGGTGTAGTGTCCGAAAAAGCACTATATAAATGCAACATTCATTCACATTCATTCATATACCTTTAAGTGTTAACTTGAGATTAATTTGCCACACACACGCACACAGCAGTTCCTAGTATTGTATCAAGTGTTTAGAGTTTTTTGATATTGCAAGTGTATATGCTTGTATCTGTTTGTGTACAGCAGGTACCAGAGCTCTATCCATTCTGTGTTTGTGGTTGATTGCACTCTCTTTCGCTCTAAGTTGTTTATAATTCTAATGTGTATTGTGTGTACAGGACAGAGTGGATTGGGAAAGTCCA
Source organism: Myxocyprinus asiaticus (assembly GCF_019703515.2). Taxonomy (NCBI): domain Eukaryota; kingdom Metazoa; phylum Chordata; class Actinopteri; order Cypriniformes; family Catostomidae; genus Myxocyprinus; species Myxocyprinus asiaticus. Next base: position 24,346,558 of record NC_059357.1, on the reverse strand, counting down.
CATTGATGAACACGCTCTTCAAGTCAAAGGTGAGCCGCAAATCTGTCCTGGGTACTGCTGAGGAAAAGATCCCCAAAACCATCGAGATCAAGTCCATTAGTCATGGTAAAGCTGCACAGCAGGACCCATTTTCTACATGACTGTCCTGTACTGCAGGGCCAGCAACCTTTGACATGAAGTGCCATTTTTAATTTTTCTTGTTTATCACAGTGCCTTCGACGATTACATCTTCACGTGCCAATGATGGCACACCTGGCATAGGTTGCCAACCCCTGCTGTACTGTGCCATTCATACATTACATACACAGCTTTTTACCCATTGTAATGCTAGAGTTTCTCAGTGAATTAAATGTCTCTTATCTCCACTAAAATTCAATAACGCTCTAATTGCTTGAATTAATACCATCTACCCTCTTATACACAGACATCGAGGAGAAAGGAGTTCGAATGAAGCTGACAGTCATAGACACACCAGGATTTGGGGACCAGATCAACAACGAGAACTGGTAATTAGTAACACATCTGTTTGTTACCCTCAGGACTTTTCCATATTCATTGTGGGTTTTGTTTACTGGTTGCTCATTTCTCAATTTCTAATTTTATACTCACTTTCCTGCTCTGTTTCCATCAGTTGGCAGCCTATAATGAAGTTCATCAATGACCAGTATGAGCAATACTTGCAGGAAGAGATCAATATTGACAGGAAGAAGAGGATTCCAGACTCACGCGTGCACTGCTGCATATACTTTATCCCACCCACAGGACACTGGTTAGTGAACACACTTAATGCATAGAGTTTTCAGGGGTTTATTGTGCATGTTTCTTTAGTTATTTGCATACACATGTGAAACTTTGTAGCATATCTCCATTTACATACACACTAGGGATGGGCAATGTCAATTCACGACAGTCATAGACAACCGATAAACAAATATATTGGGAAATGACAAACCATGGAGCTGGGAAGTTGCTAAGTATATTAAATTGTAGCCCAAATGTTACCATGCACTTATGTTTTTAGATACTGTTTAAATGATTTAATTGTTAAATACATAACAGATTAAAGAGGTTGGTTGTGTGTCCATTTTCACTTCCAACATGTTCTTTGAATAGCTAGAAACATTTTCCATAGCAGTTATAACCTGCGTTCTATACTCTTGTTGAACTGAAACAAATAAACTATGACATGGCAACTAGATAAAAACAGCATATATATATATATATATATATATATATATATATATATATATATATATATATATATATATATATATATATATAATTAAGGACATACAGACATTAAAAATAAATTAATATCAAATGTCATTAAAGAAAAAATAGAGTAATGGAACATCAGCCTTTATGAAAAACTTTTATTAAAAAGTTATTTAAAACACATTTGTGACATCAACTTTTATTCATACTCTACTCCATAAAGAAAAGTTTTAAATTTGCAGGCATGGAATTAAACAAAAGTTTTCTTCTGAAATACAATTATGGCGTGTGTATAGGCCCCATTAAAGAACCATACGATTTGCTTTGGGAAAGCAGTTATAAAAACAAAGTTGAAAGTGATTATATCTTAAAATAATACAAAAACACGTTCACCTTGAACCTAAAATTGAGTTCTGTTTCATTTTGTTAAGGCAGCATTTACTGCATTAACGAACCTCAATGCAAACACAAATTTGATAAGAACACGTTGGAAATTATTAGGCAGCATTATCTGGGGAACACAAGGGAATTTATAAGGCTTACACCTAATAGGAAAACTGGTGTTTTCTATTTGTTTAAGCACAGACTAAGTGAAGTAAACAGACTGTTGTAGTCATTTTATGAAAGTGGAAATTGTGGGTCATGTTGAGTGGAATTTAGAAATACAGTATCTTTGGTTTAAGTTTTCAATGTTTCATTAAATGAATTTCCATGGCCCATCCTTGAAGGCCAACTCACAAACAATAGTTGAATAAAACCGCTATTCAGGGACATCTTATAAATAGAAATTAGAGCCAAAAATGTCACCTTTTTTTGCAACATTATCTAACAAAGGTTTCTAGAAAGGAAAACAAACATATTCACCTTCTCCAAGCATTGTGAAATGGAATAACTACATGCCCAACTGAAAACCTGATCTGACTGTTTGTCACAGACACACAAAAGAACTTTTGGATTGCGAGACTTCAGGGAAAAGCGAAGAATGTGTCGGCAGTTCTGCTTGGTGCAGGTTTTAACCATATTTGTAATGCTTTTATGTTGGTTAAAATGTTTTTAAACCTATTGTCCCAGGTAGGTAATACGCTTACACAACGGGCTCAGCAGGGGGTTGACAATATAATCTGATAACGTGATGTTGTTTTGAAAACATATTGTGAAAATATTTCATGCATATCACCCAGTCCTACTAAACACCATGCACTCAGAACCAGAGAGGATTTGCATTGGCTAATTGCAGAGAAATGTTTGGATACTCTGTACAGATCAACCCTAAAGGCTGTGTGATGCTTACTCCTTATGTTTAGATTTTAGAAATGGAACTTGTCTATGTATACACTTGCAATAACATCTTTTAAAGGTCATTCTTTTTTATTTTAGCATTAGAAAAGTATAACGTAGTGTCTGTGTGTTAAATACAGATCTGTTTAGGGTTAGAGGATTGTAGTGTACATTGATGCTCAAATTTGGTGCTACTAAATAACTTAAGCTCATTTTTATGTGGCCTGCTCATTCTTTTTTATTATTTAAAGGGAAGAATAGTTGGAAAACAACTGTGGGGAATGTCAGTGTCCTCCAGAGGGCAGTACAGTTCCTCCTGTATAATAATGTGATGTTCTTCAGTTATCTTCAGTTATTTCTGAAGAAAATGTCCATGAAATCCGTAACTGCTATGCTGCTTGCATCAGTTCTCATCACTTTTATCAGAAATGAGGGGAGGCTGGGCAAATTTCAGTTTACAGTTACCTTTAAAACCTGACTTGCTTGTAAAATTGGTGTTCAGTAAAGGGTACCACACGCCTGATTTTTACAATGCCCTGTGTAACAAATTACTGCTGGACCTCAGGCTGGGAGAATTATCCATTGGGATTTTAAAATATTTGATGTACTCTTTCAAAAACCACACACATCAAAGATATTGTTGAGACCCACACCAAACAGAAGAGCAGCATTTATCCGTGTTCCAGTGGTTGTCAAACACAAAGTAGCAAAATAGCGCCATCAGCTGGCAGCAATAATGAATCTGAATATGGCATTAAGCCTCAATGATCCGCTTCAACTACAACACAGGCCAAAGAGTCAAAGAATGCAGCCCACGGACACATTTTGGTTTGCTGTTTACACAGTCTAGTGCTGTCACAGAGACTGGTGAGATATCTCAGGACACTTATTTCTGTAATATCTTTCAGGGAGTAGGAACATTTTCTGCATACCATTCCATATTCAAGATGGCGCTGCAGATGGCTGCTTCGGTGTGGAGCTCTTGAGCATTTTTGTTACTTTTGTTTGTTTGTCATGTTTTTTGTCACTCTTTCCCAATCAGTTTCACCAGGGATGAACTGCTGAATATTCGGCAGAGCATACCTGATAATTATTTGCCGGTGTTTGAATATTTGGACGTTTTATTAGAAATCTTGTTTGGAGGTGCAGTGGTGCTCTACAAGTGATCCAAAAGATGCACGTGAGGGAAGCGAGCCGGCACGCTTGTGCAGCTTCGTCACAGCTTTAGGATTCTGCTGCCGAGTATTCACCTGGTGAATGTCCGCTCCCTCACCAACAAAACGGACGAACTGCTTCTGCTCACTTAAACAAATAAGGACTTTTCTAACTCCACTGCTCTGTGTTTCACGGAAACCTGGCTGAGTGAAGCCATCCCAGACAGTGAATTACATCTGCTGGGCTTTCAGCTGTTCAGAGCGGATCGCATCGCGGAGTTATTGGGGAAAACGAGAGGCGGTGGAACATGCTTTTACATCAACGAAAGTTAGTGTACAGATGTAACTGTGTTGAAGATGATGTGCTGTCCTAATTTAGAGGCGCTCTTCATCAACTGCAAGCCTTTCTACTCGCTGCGGGAGTTTTCCTCGTTTATTCTGGTGAGTGTTTATATCCCACCACAAGCATGTGTGAACGCAGCGTTGCAACAGATGGCTGATCACATCACAGACACGGAGTAACAACACCCGGACTCTCGTATGATTATTCTGGGAGATTTTACACTGGCGGCCAAAAGTCTGGAATAATATACAGATTTTGCTCTTATGGAAAGAATTTGGTACTTTTACCAAAGTGGCATTCAACTGATCACAATGTATAGTCAGGACATTAATAACGTGAAAAATTACTATTACAATTTGAAAAAAATGTTCAGAACTTCTTAAACTACTTCAAAGAGTTCACATCAAAAAATCCTCCACGTGCAGCAGTGACAGCTTTGCAGATCCTTGGCATTCTAGCTGTCAGTTTGTCCAGATACTCAGGTGACATTTCACCCCACGCTTCCTGTTGCACTTGCCATAGATGTGGCTGTCTTGTCGGGCACTTCTCACGCACCTTACAGTCTAGCTGATCCCACAAAAGCTCAATGGGGTTACACTCTTTTCCAATTATCTGTTGTCCAATGTCTGTGTTTCTTTCCCCAATCTAACCTTTTCTTAGAACCGTTTCAAAAGTCGATTTTTCTTTGCAATTCTTCCCATAAGGCCTGCACCCCTGAGTCTTCTCTTTACTGTTGTACATGAAACTGGTGTTGAGCAGGTAGAATTCAATGAAGCTGTCAGCTGAGGACATGCGAGGCTACTATTTCTCAAACTAGAGACTCTGATGTACATATCCTCTTAAGTTGTGCATCTGGCCTTCCACATCTCTTTCTGTCCTTGTTAGAACCAGTTGTCCTTTGTCTTTGTAGACTTTAGTGTACACCTTTGTATTAAATCTTAATTTTTTTGGCAATTTCAAGCATTGTATAACCTTCATTCCTCAAAACAATGATTGACTGAGTTTCTAGAGAAAGCTGTTTCTTTTTTACCTAATATTGACCTTTAAGATATGCCAGTCTATTGCATACTGTGGCAACTCAAAAAAAACAAAAAAAACAAAAAAAAAAATAAAAAAGACATTTGTTCAAATCAAATCACTTTCACTCAACCATATACACAAGTGCAACAGTGGGTGAAAGTTAAAGTGATAAGCTTCATTTAACGAACCAAATAGCTTTCAACTGTGTTTGATATAATGGCAAGTGATTTTCTAGTACCAAATTAGATCAAAAATGAATTATCAAATAGTGATGGTGCTGTTTTTTACATCAGTAATGTCCTGATTATTCTTTGTGATAAGTTGAATGCCACTTTGGCAAATTAAAATACCAATTTCCTTCCGAAACAGCCAAATCTGTACATTATTCCAAACAGTGTTATAAAGCTAACCTCACCCGTGAACTGCCAAAATACAAACAACACATCACATGCCCCACCAGAGAAATAAATACATTGGACCACTGCTGCACCACTGTAAAGGATGCATATCGCTCAGTCCCATGTGCAGCTTTAGGACTCTCTGATCATTTTCTGGTTCATATTCTCCTGACCTACAAACAGAAACTAAAATCAGCTAAGCCTGTAGTAAGGACTGTAAAGTGATTGGCCAATAAAGCAGAGCTGGAAGTACAAGCCTGCTTTGACTGCAGTGATTGGAGTGTTTTTGAGGCTGCAGCCACAGACCTGGACGAGCTCACAGATACTGTGACATCATATATCAGTTTCTGTGAGGATTTGAACATCCCTACAAGGACATTTGTATCATTCAATAATGATAAACCATGGTTTACAGTAAAACTCGGACAGCTTTGTCATGCCAAAGAAGATGCTTACAGAAGTGAGGATAAAACATTGTACAACCAGGCCAGGAACACACTTACTAAGGAAATCAGAGTGGCTAAAAGAAGCTACTCTGAAAAGCTGAAAAAACAGTTTTCAGCCAACAATCCTGCATTCCTGCATCACCAAGTACAAGACAACCCCCCCCCCCCTCGCTCTATAGAGAGTCAACTAATGGCTGATGAACTGAATGTGTTTTACTGCAGGTTTGAAAAGCCCAGTCTCACATCCCTCCCCCACTCTGATCTTCACTTCACACACACACACCAACACCTCCTGGAACCCCCCTCCTGCTACTCAGTCTGCACTTATGATCTGTGAGGAGGATATGTGCCGGGTCTTTCGGAAAACAAAAGACTAGGAATGCTTCAGGCCCAGACGGTGTTTCACCTGCCTGTCTGAAAGTCTGCGCTGACCATCTGGACCATCTTCACACAGATATTCAGTAGATCACTGGAGCAGTGTGAAGTTCCCTGTTGCTTCAAATGCTCCACCATCAATCCGGTTCCCAAAAAAAACCAAAATCACAGGACTTAATGACTACAGACCTGTCGCTCTCACGTCTGTGGTCATGAAGTCGTTTGAGAGACTGGTTTTGGCCTACCTGAAGGACATCACTGGACCCCTGCTGGACCCCCTTCAGTTTTCTTACCGAGCAAACAGATCTGTCAATATGGGACTGCATTATATCCAGCAACACCTAGACAGACCTGGGACTTATGCAAGGATCCTATTTGTGGACTTCAGTTCAGCCTTCAATACCATCATGCCTGATCTTCTCTCAGCCAAGCTGACCCAGCTTTCCATGCCCACCCCAATCTGTCAATGGATCACCAGCTTTCTGACAGATAGGCAGCAGCTAGCGAGACTGGGGAAATTCAAATCTGGGACCCTCACTATTAGCACTGGTGCTCCTCAGTGATGAGTTCTCTCTCCACTGCTCTTCTCCCTGTACACAATTGACTGCACTGCAAAAGACCCCACTGACAAGCTCCTGAAGTTTGCAGATGACACCATGGTCATCAGCCTCATCCACAATGGTGATGAGTCAGACGGGATGTTGATCAGCTTGCTGTCTGGTGCAGTCACAACAACCTTGAACTGAACACGCTCAAAACAGGCGAGATGATAGTGGACTTCAGGAGAAATACCCACCCGCCCCCCCACCACCACCATCCTGAACAGCACTGTGGCAGTAGTGGTGTTATTCAAGTTCCTGGGCTGTACCATCTCTCAGGACCTGAAGTGGACTCCATTGTGAAGAAGGCTCAGCAGAGGTTGTACTTCCTTTGGCAGCTGAAGTTCAACCTGCTACAGGAGCTGCTGACACAGCTCTACTCGGCCGTCATTGAGTCTGTGCTATGTACATCTATAACTGTCTGGTTAGGTTCAGCCACCAAATCAGACAGAAGGAAACTACAACGGATAGTCAGGACTGCTGAGAGGATTATTGGTGCCCATGCTTCAAGACCTGTACGTCTCCAGAGTGAGGAAACATGTAAGTAGAATCACTCTGGACCCCACACACCCTGCCCACTCCCTCTTTGAACTAAGTGCCAGGACATCCAGGCACAAGAACAGACCATTTTCCTCATGAACATTTAAACTGCCTCAGGACTCCCTCATAGTGCAATAATGTAAATACATATCTCATGTACATATGGGAATTTACATATTTAATTCAATAACTGTACACACCCCTACCTTGCACATACATTACCACTTGCATATGTACATATGCCATTCTGTTATATGTCCTGTTATTTGTATGTCTGTTTATACTCTTACCTTGTTTTATATTCTGTGTCTCACTGTAATGTTCTGTGTGCACTTGTTTCTCCTATCACCAAAACAATTCCTTATGTACATGAGTACACTTGGCATTAAAGCTCATTCTGATTCTGATAAAAAAATAAAAAATAGCTTGCAACATCTCTAAGGTGAAAATAGTTTTGAAGACCCTGTGTTCTGTTCCATTCCGCTGCGCTCCATCTAGCTGTTTGAAAGGAAGAACTCGCCTGGGTGTGTGCACTTCTCCAGAGTGTTAAGCACTGTCTCTGCCATGGACAAAGTAATGGTGCGCTGTGTTGGAGCGTGTTGCTGTGATGATTCATGATTCTATTAAACTCTATAAAAGTCTGAATTTTCAACTTCATTCTGGGGAACTTTTTTTATGTCGGGCTTCCAACTTGGCGCTATTGGCCGAGATTGAGGTGTGATGTCAAGCAAACATGTCGGCATCCAGGGAGAGTTACAGAGTCGATGAGAAACATTCACTCTTATTCAATTATATGAATTATTGAGTAAAATTTCCTACATAACATGATAAAACTTGTTAGCAAACACTTGCAGAGACAGGTGTTCAAACATGGTAAATTATCTCAAAATTAAAAATAAGGCCCTTCTTTGACACATTTGTGTATAGTTGTCACTAAATTTCGAATCAAGTGAAAAGTCACGCCACGCATGATCGTACTCGATCATCATTTTATTGATCGATCATTGCTGTCACTTCCGAGTACTCGTGCCCATCCCTACTTCCTTGTTGTATCCAAAAGTTAATTGTCCAAATTTAGTGGGTGGTCTGTTCTGGAGTTTGTCTGTGATGAAGCATCATTGTGTATGCTTGTGTTTTTATGGCTGCTGTTGTAAAGCATGACTGCATTATTTCTAGTTGACTGAATGGTAATTTCTAGTGGCTTTCAGAATAATATATACAATCAATGCACACACAAACATGTGTACAGCTATCCTGACAGAGGTCTAGGACTGCATTAGTAGAGCTGATGCTGCCGAGTAAGTATTAGGAGAGGTCTATTTGAACTGATAAAATAGACCACCTGAATAGAGTATAGATGTATGTGATTGGCAAAAAAGGCCAGTCAAAGGACTGATGAGGGTTTAACAACTACATGAATATTGATATGTATCTGCTAATTAATTTACAAATCATAATTTGATGTAGATTTGTGTTTAAAATGCTGAAATTATAAGGGTGTATATGTGATTACTAGGTGGTACATGGCCTGAAGTTTGGGAACCATCTTGCATTTCATAAAACTGTCTATTAAGAAACAAACCAACAGAGGCCATGGACATGACAAATGTTCTTATACTTCTGATATAATGTTTACTAGTGTATGTTTTAAAACAACAGTTGTGTTCAAAATTATATCCACCCATCCATCCTTTCATCCATCCATCCCCATCCCTCCTGCCATCCATTCAGTCACTAATTACATCCATCGATCCATCTAGTCACTATTTCCATCTATCCATCCATCAATCCTCATCCCTCCCATCATCCAGTCACTATTTTCATCCATCCAGTCACTATTTTCATCAATCCACCCATCCATCCATAAATCCAGTCACTTTTCGTCCCTCCCTTCATCCATCCATCCCTCCATCTATTCATCCATCCATCCATTCATTATTTCCACCTATCCATTCATCCTTCCATCCAGTCACTATTTTCATCCATCCATCCTGTCCATCCCTCCATCCAGTCACTATTTTCATCCATCCATCTTTTCATTAATTCATCCCTTTCCCTCCATCCATTCATCCATCCATCCAGTCACTATTTCCATCCTTCCATGTCCCTCCAACCGGCCATCCATCCCTCCATCCATCCAGTCACTATTTCCATCCAGTCACTATTTACATTTACTATTTACTATGTACAATTAGATTTTGTATTTGTTTATATATTTGTTTTTTTCAAATTGTGCAGCACTTTGGGTCAACTTCTGTTTCTTTTAAATGTGCTATATAAATAAACTTTGACTTGACTATTTCCATCCATCCTTCCCTCCATCCAACCATCCAGTCACTATTCCCATCTACCCATCCTTCGCTCTACCCATCCAGTCACCATTCTCATGCATCCTTCCCTCCATCCATCTAGTCACCATTCCCATCCATCCTTCCCCTCCACCCATCTAGTCACCATTCCCATCCATCCTTCCATCCATCCCCACTCCTCCATACATCCCCGTCTCTCCCTTCATCCACCATACATCCCCATCCATACCTCCCTCTCCTCCTGAAGCCTCAAAATTTCTGTGGAAAAGATCTAAGGGCCCTAAACACACACGCCAAACACACACGCCAACCACACACTCAGTATCTGTATGGACTCAGTGGACCCCTGGAGTGTGTGGCGCAGTCGTTTTTGTGGCCTGCTATGAATGGATAACTGTTTCATGTCCATCCAGCATTGCATATGTCCATGGTGTGCGTGTGTGTGTGCTGCTTTGTAGCTGCAGACGGTCTTTGAACAGCTCAGCTAATTAGAGTCAAACAATCGGCCGTGGAGACTGCACACTGGGTCAGCTGCACAGTCACACTAGCAGGAGATATGTTCTGATCTAATACACTACATCTATGTGCCTTTTCGCTTGTTTTTCTTTTCTTATGTCTATGAAATCAAAGGTCTCTTTACACCCCCCTTAAAAGAATTGCATGGATGTACTTTGATAATTTATATCCCCAGCAATCTTCAGAGCTTAGGATATTGTCACATCTCTGAGCTTGTATATTTTTAAAAGTTACTCTGGTGGTGGTTAAATCATTGTCGTGTTTACAGTCATGTAGATTTAGCTGTAGTCTTGTATTACTTTATTTTAAATCCATTACATCCGGATCTCCTTTCTCCAGTCTTAGGCCTTTGGATGTGGAGTTTATGAGACGTCTCAGCAAGGTGGTGAACATTGTTCCTGTCATTGCCAAAGCTGATACCCTAACTCTGGAGGAGAGGGATTTCTTCAAGAAGAAGGTGCGCTAAAGTTTGACTAAAAATGAATGCTTGTTTCTACTCTCTTCTTTACAGAATGAAAGTTGTGTTACCTTACTTAAAGTAATAGTTAACTCAAAATGAAGATTCTGACATTATTTACTCACCCTCAAGTCATTCCAACCCCATTTGGAATTATTTGTCTTTCACTGAAAGTCAAAGATATATAAAAAAAAAAAAAAAAAATTAGCAGGTTTGGATTGATATGACAGTGAGTAAATGATGACAGAATTGTTATTTTTGAGTGATTTGATTGCTTAATCGTTCTGTTCAGACATTGCCTGTTTATACAGTAGTACATGGTTATTTTGTTCGGCTGCCATGTTGTGATGCTAGTTGGATTTTATTTGTTGCAAAATTTCTGTATCTTGCATGTTGTACAAACACATGGGTAACTGCTCAAATATGGATCAGTTGTTTTAAAGAAAAGACAATGTACAATGTGGATCTTTGTGCAGTGAGCCCCAGTGGAATATTGTGAATAACACGGACCAATGCATTGAGGCGTGGAAGAACTGCTACATGCTGTCATGTAGTTCTAGATGTAGTTGGCAAACCAAACCATTTTTCTTTTCTTTTCCAAGATTACAGATGGTGTCTTTAAAGCTTCTTCAGAAACACTTCTGTCCTGTGAATATACTAATGCAGTTTTATTCATGACATTGTGGTGGATTACTTACTATATGCATAGAAAAATAAGGACTTCAAATTTCTAACAATTCCTTAGCTTTTTTCAGGGATTATTCTTAATGCTATCATTTACTCACCCTCAAATTTAAACAAAAGATTATGTTAGAGTGTTAGCCTAACATCTGCTTTTATGTTACATGGATAAAAAAGTAATATTTGGAACAACATGAGGGTGAGTAAATTTTAACAGAATTGTGAACTATCCCTTTTAAATACACTGCCTGGCCATAATTCGCATACTCTACTATTTTGTTGGACCCCCTGAAGCTTTGATTACAGAGCACATTCGTCTTGGCATTGTTTCAACAAGTTTAAGCAACGTCACAACATTTATTTCCATCCAGAGTTGCATTAAGATCTTGTATTGATGACTGGAGAGATACACCATTCTGTGAAGTCTTCTCCAGCACATCCTAAAGACTTTCAGTACGTTAAGGTAGACAGCTGACTTCATTTTATTGCTGCACAATGTTACTGAGCCTAGACCTGACCAATTGAAGAAACCTCAGATAATAAAACTGCCTCCAGAGGCTTGTACAGTGGACACTATGCATGACGGGTGCATCGCTTCATGAGTTTCCTTTCTTACCCTGACGTGCCCATCGCTTTGGAATGGGGTTAATCTGGACCTTTTCCATTGCTCCATAGTCCAATCTTTAAGCTCTCTCGCAAATTGACGTAATTTTTTCAGATTTGCCTCACTAACAAGTGGCTTTCTAGTGGCCACACAGCTGTTTAGTCCCAATCCTGTAAGTTCTTGTCGCATTGTGAGTGGAAATGCTCTTTCACTATAAAACATAGCCGTGAGTTCTACTGTCGATATTTTATTTTATTTTTATTTTTTTATGATGTGACTTCGAGCGTTTTAGTGATCTCCAATCATGATCATTCAAGATTTTTTTCCAACCACATTTTCCCACCTACTGTCCTTCCAGGTTTTAATAATGCATTGGACAGTTCTTAACCCAATTCCAGTGAATTTAGCAATTTGCTTAGTTTTTCTTTGCTTGATGCAGGCCAATAATTTGCCCCTTCTGAAACACAGTAACATCTTTTCCACAAACATGGGATACGTCTTCCAAAATGGTTGTTTAAAAAATGAGAAGCTACACATTGCATCAGTTAGGGGTAAAAGAATTGTTGCCAGCTGAAGCATATTAATCACTGCAATAATGATCCAATCATAGGCTCTTAAGTATCTGTTTATTTAAATCCAAACGGCAACTTTTTTTTTTTTTTTTTTGGCCAGGCAGTCTACAAGTCACACAGGACTAGTTTTTTTTAAGTAGTTTTAGAGAGCTGGTGTGTGACTGAAGACGACATATGGTATGATAAAGTGTAGGTAAGCAACATCTGTTCTGGGATTGTTAGCTGCATTTCACATAGCAGTAAAAAGCGCTCGCCAACCTCAATGGCTTCATGTGCTTGTGCTGGCATGCCTCTTACAGCAAGAAGACATACCACTTGGAACACATACATAGACCTCTCTCACTGTTTTGGAAAATTCTCTAAGCTCTCTCCTAACAGATTTAAGAAGTGCTGTCCAAGACTTCTCATGTCTCTCCTCTAGCAAATGAAAGACAACAAGCCAAAGCTACTTCTACTTTCAGGGCCCTTCAGGGTCTAGACCTTATGAAAAGTTCAAGGTTAGTGCAGGCTCAGTTGCTGATGTTGCAACAGTGGAACTATGTGACATCAGTTCCAGTAATGCAGCATTAAAGAAGAATGGTATTCTCAGAAACTCCCCTGAGACTGTGCAAGATTGAGAGAACAGTTCTGACACATGATGGTTATTTTATCTTCAGTGTTATTGACATGGACTCTCCAGGTGGAGATTAGGGAAGTGGTTTTAAACTGAAATGTCTCTCAACATTACATTACTTTTGGTTGTTTATTCATTATATACAGTTGCCCCAAAAATAATTCACACACTTAAATATGTATGAATTGCGTTCGATTAGAAAAAAAATGCCAAAGCAAGTAGCATCTGCAAACTTGTGATGTTAGAGCTTCTCTCAGAACTAACCTCACTTTTATAAACCATATTTTGCAGTTACATTTAACCAACTGATTTCTGGGGGGGGGGGGGTTGAAGTTGGTTGCCCTTAAGTTTACCAGTGTCCTAGCAGAGTAACCACATGTCCAGTACATCACATTAACTGTGGACATGTTCTACAAAGTTTGACAACCAGAAAGTGTCCAAATACTGTGTTAACTGTTTTATAATTATAAATGTTTTGCTTGAAAAGTGTTGTAATCTTTAAATGCACTTGGTTTAAAATGTGTTAAATAATGTGAAGACATAAATTGTAAGTACGGTTTAGTGTCCAGATATTTTCTGTGGCCAATAGTACATAGCTGCTTTTTTCCTGCAGAGCTTAACTGTCTTCTTTTTGTGTAGATCAGGGAAGAGCTTCGAGCAAATGGCATAGATGTCTATCCACAGAAAGAGTTTGATGAGGACACAGAAGACAGAATGATCAATGAGAAAATAAGGGTGAGTTTGAACTACTTAAAAAATAAAAATAGGGTAAAGAACATGGTCAAGCTCATGTTATGATCACTCTCTTTCTCTTTCCATTAGGAGATGATTCCTTTTGCTGTAGTAGGAAGTGACCAAGAGTACCAGGTCAATGGAAGGAGACTCTTGGGAAGGAAAACAAAATGGGGAACCATTGAAGGTATTGAGACACATGTGTCCCTGAAACTCTATAGGTAGTGCATTGCCATGAGAGAGAGCGAAAGTAATTAGTGAAATGTGGGCAGAAAGCACTGTGCACATACAGCAGTGTGTCTCAATCACATGAGGAATCTCATTAACCACAAACACACATCTATGAGTCAAACATCTTAAAGCATTTCTTATGTTCTGTGAATGAGGATCCACACAGACAAACATTAAGAGTGCGTCAGAGTGACTGCTAAATGCATTTATCAGTGAGCCCGCAGCTATGGGCCTCAGTGTCTCTGTGACTAAACCATTTATTTTGTCTGAGGAATATAGTCCAGCAGTAAATTAATTTCACATGGTCACACTCAGTTTCAGAGTTTCTCTGAAATACCCTATGCCTTTAATGGTATAAGGCTCTGCTGTTCTTTCACGCAAAAATGAAAATTTGCTGATAATTTACTCACCCTCAGGCCATCCAAGATGTATCTCAGTTTCTTTCTTCATCAAAACAGAATTTAAGACTTTTAGGATTTCATTTCAGGCCTCCTCCTCTAAACAATGCAAGTGAATGTCCTCCATTTTTTGACAGTCCAAAATGCATATTTAGGGTGCATCAAAATAATCCACACGACTGCAGTCGACAAATAAAGTTCTTCTGAACGCAAACGATTGATTTGTTTTCAGAAACTAATCAATACTTATATACTTTTTAACTACTAATGTTCGCTTCCATCTCTGTGATGTGCGCTCATGAGAGGGATGATATGGCATGTCTTATCATTGCTATGCTGATGACATTCAATTTTATTTTCCAGCATGTTTGGACAAAAAAATCATCAATAGAGAATGCCCTAAATTGCTTTGCTGATATTAAGTGCTGGCTAGCAGACAATTTTTTTTACAGTTAAATGAGAGCAAAACTGAAGTTCTGATTCTCAGCCCCTCCAAGTGCTCTTTACCTGGACTGGTTGACCAGCTAGGTCCACTGTCGTTAAATGTGCAAGATCATGCAAGGAGCCTTGGAGTGATCTTGGACTCATCACTACTTTTAAATAGACAGATCAGTGCTGTTGTTAAGAGCGGCTTTTTCCATCTGAGATCAATTGCAAAGGTAAAACACTTTCTCTCTAAATCAGACCTAGAAATTGTGATTCACTCGCTAATATAGTCAAGGTTAGATTACTGCAACTCATTGTATACCGGACTGCCTCAAACTGCTTTGTCCCATTTACTGTTGGTCCAGAATGCGGCCGCTAGGCTCCGTACAGGGTCAAGAAAGTTTGACCACATTACACCAGTATTAGCATCCCTACATTGGCTCCTCATAAAATGGAGGATAGATTTTAAAATTCTGCTCTAAGTATATAAAATTACAAATTGAAGGGTGCTCGTGCATTTGCTACTGTAGGCCCCAAACTCTGGAACAAGTTTCCGCTTCATATCAGGACAGCTCGGATGCTCAGCCTTTTTAAATCTGCTATAAAAACACATTTTTATTCATTAGCTTTTGAATTAATTTTAATTATGGATATAGATTTTAGGCTCTGGTATTTATTAGTTTTATATAAGGGTATATTATGCATATTATGTTGTAATTGAAATGTTTATTGTAAAGCACTTTGGGTCAACTCCTGTTGTTATAAATGTGCTCTATAAATAGTTGAGTAAGCTCGTTGGTAAGGTCACGCATCACATGGAGTCAGGAAGCGTGTCATTGTTTACAAGAGAAACCTGTGCCGTTCACAAACCAAAACAGTCCAAAACAATAAAAAATAAAATAAAAAATAATTTCCAAATAATAAAACAATGTAAACATTGACGCCCTTCCTGACTCCTCCTCCACGTGACGCGTGACCTTACGAGCTTACGTCATCCCTCTCATGAGTGCACGTCACAGATGTACAGAAGCAAACATTTGTAGTTAAAAAATATATAAGTATTGTTTTGTTTCTAAAAATAATCAATCATTTGCATTCAGAAGAACTTTATTTGTCGATTGGAGTCGTGTAGATTATTTTGATGCACCCTAAATACGCATTTTGGACCGCCAAAAAATGGAGGACATTCACTTGCATTGTTTAGAGGAGGAGGCCTGAAATGAAATCCTAAAAGTCTTAAATTATGTTTTGATGAAGAAAGAAACTCTTTCAGCAAATTTTCATTTTTGGGTGAACTATTCCTTTAAAGGAATATTCTGGGTTAGTGACAACCTAATATTTGCATGTGTGTCAGGTGGGAAAATGTTGTCGTAACCAGTGAGCACAAGAAAGATGTTTCATTTATGTTGTCACGGACGTGTAAAGAGCTTCTCATCGCAGCTCCACATAGCCATAAAAACGTTTTTGAGACATGTTTTGAGAGTTGACAGGGTAAGATAACCCTGTAATTACCCTGTAATTTATTTGAGGAGCTCAACTCCTAAAAGTCTCTCTTTTAAAACCTTTAATTTCCTGCAATAGGTGGCTTTCTCTGTCTCATTCATGTAGTTTAACATAATCTATAATTCATAAACACATTTTTCTCACCCAGGCAACTGCATGTTTGTCACAGAATTTGTCAGGCTGTCAACCTTATTTCTTAGGATGTTGTCGGGTGAAACTGAATTACTAAAGACTGGGGTGTTTTTGTTATAGCGCTACTCCCCTCCCCCTGAGTTTACTTGCAACACCTCCACCTAGTGGCCAAGTGTTCTTTGCCTTGAAAGATACAACCCCAACTGGCTAGAGCTGAAGAACATCCCAACATATCTGATCATATGTAGCTCTTTGCCTTCTACAGTATTTACAACCTGGGCTCTAATGTATCTCCCTGTTGGTTGTGTTTTGGTGTCTTTAGTTGAGAATATTGCCCACTGTGAGTTTGCTTACCTGCGGGACCTCCTCATAAGGTGAGTGGTTTTAGTCTTTAACAGTGTTCATTTTTACAGGTTTTTATTTTTTATTTTAGACATGATTTTAGACTTTTGTCTAAAATGTGATGGATATCTGCTTGCCATTGCATGTCACCCATGTGTTTGTAAGTCTATTAGATTTACAGCTAGAGTTAGGGTTAAGTCTAATTAGATAGAGCTGGGAATAAAGGGATAGTTCTGCAACTCCAAAATTGGGACTAGGCTTAAAGTTAAAGATAGGTTTATTGTTAGGGTTAAACCTAAAGTTAGAGTTGCATATTTAGGTTTGGGTTAAGATTAGAGTTACAGCTAGAGTTAGGGTTAAGTCTAAAATGAGACTTTTCCATCCTAACTCTGTGATTGGCTCATGTTCCACAGAACCCATATGCAAAACATTAAAGACATCACCAGCAGCATCCACTATGAGATGTACCGTGTCCGCCGGCTCAATGAGAACAACACTCAGGCCAACGGCCTCGGCGAGCACCACCCAGCCTCCCATGAAATCTAGTGGCCACACCCAAACCCCCGATCCTCCCTCCTCTCCAATCCCCAAACCTGCATTCACCTTACACTCTGTTCCACCCCCTTCATTTAGCCATGGACTGAAAGGAGGTTCATCAAGAGAAACACATAATGATTTTACCTCCCAGAAACTCCAGGACAGTGCCCTTAAAACCTTTTAGTCCTCTGCTTTTGCACCCGAGACCCAGGGGCAAAAAGCTCTAGCTCACAAATAACATTGCCTTTGGCTGTTAAAGAGCTTCTCCATATACTGCATGTGTTTGACACCCTCTGCTGATGCTTCAGGTGTGTGTGTGTGTGTGTGTGCAGGGGTTAATTAGGAGGAAGGTTCTGATTGGTCAAGCTGTGGAAAAGCTCTTTATATGTAAGATTGTGCCTGTTTGCTCCTTTTTTTATTTTTCATCTCTGCTGAAAAAAAAAAAAAACAAAAAAAAAAACTTAAGCTAGCCTAAGCTGTATTGATGGTCTTAGCTGGTTTAAGGTGGTCTAGCTGCTTTCCCAGCCTGTCCAAGATATGGTCTTCAGCTGGTTTAGTGTCTCAGCCAGACCAGCTTACAAGTGCCCAAATCCCCTCTTAGAAACCAGCAAACCAGTCTAAGACTAGCAAACTATGTTATGCTGGTTTAATCTGTTTTTAGCATGGATTTTTACTGGAGTTTTCACAGAAACACTCTTTTTATGTGCTTCGTCAACTGCTCTCTTAATATTTATGCTTAATTTTGAGCAAGCTCATGTGGTACCTGTATGTGGTCTCATAATTTCCATTCTGCATTATAAACAATGTTCCATTAGTTCCAGCTGTCCCTTTTTAGTACAGATGGAGTTGTGTTTGGAGGCTACAGGTTATCTGGTACCTTTTGCCTATAAAATGAATGCTAAAATACCAACACCACTTCAGAGAAACCTGATGTGCCATTGGTCTTGCTGTTGTTTTTTTGTGTTCACATGTGTGCAAACAATTACAGGACAACTGACTCATTGAAACCCTGGTGCCTTATGAAAACAGCAATAAGGGAAATTACAGTCTAAGGATTTGTATTTTAATGATTACAAATTGAATAGAATACATTAGATTAAATGAGATCATGGTAAGTATAATTTACACCTTTGTGTCTCCATGTTCACACTCTGATACTCTCTAATGTAACTTGACCAGTTGCTACCAACAATTTTATTTATTACAGAATGTGATCTGGCCTGTAGTTCGAACACTCAACAATACCATCTGTCTATCTTGAATTAATCATTGTTAATTTGTGTGTACACCAGGTACACTGTTTTCACCTCCCCTCATTCTCGTCCACTCATGCTGAATATGTTGGAATTTACACCATCTAGGCCCCTTTGGTCATTTTATATGTCTTGGTTTCTCTTGGCTCAGAGGTAAAGGCCTAAAGTCCAAAAAGCTTGTAAGCAGTGCCAACATGTGTGCTTGTACTTTTAAATATGCCTGCCATGTGTGACGAGGAGCCACTATAAACGGTGGGTAAATTCAAGGTCCTCAGGCTTTGTTGTTGTCTGCAAAACCCTTTATAAATGCTCATTGTTGGGAAAATATATTTTTGTCCTGTGCTGTATATTCATAGTGATTAAATTTTTGTATTGATATTCAGAGTAACACAAATAACTTTGATATCCTGTTATTTTAAAGAAATAAAGATTTAAATGATAAAAGACTATGTTATTGACTCTCAAATGTGTCTAGATATTGTAATTGCTTAGTATGTACTGGGAAGGATTTGTTTATTTGAGTTAATCTTTTTTCCACTCTACTGTATGACATTTCTTTTCTGTGCAACACTTTTCATGTAGGTGTTAAATTAAGTTTTTAATTAGGTTAAATTAAGGTGTTAAATGAAATTAAGTGCTTTTATTAAAGCCAATTAAAGAGTTTTGACACTAATTTGACATTTGCTAGAAATGAAGAGTATGAAAATGCCTCCTTTTTAAAAGCTTACCTATATATTATTCATTAATTATTTTATTAACAAATGTATTGCACTGTAAATGCATCCAATATACTCATTTGACTTTCAGTAAAATTTGTCTGGATCAGAAATGATTATAAACTCTTTACCTCAGATAGATTTCAAAGACCACTGGATTGTGAACCATAGTCCTTGAATTAATTTTAATATCTTAATTGTCAAATAAAAAAAAGCACTCTTCACTGAATTATTTCTATTGTTCGGCAGAGAGGTTAACCTAAATCCTAACTTCCTTTCTGCCATTGCTATTTTCAACATGTACTGGGCGTTGCGGGGCATTTCAACCATTAAATGCATGAGAATTTCACCAAACACTATTCACTTAGATATTCAGGTCTTTAGAGACCCAGCACTTATATCTATCACAAATGGATCAACAAAATGCACAGATATTGTCAAATTTTCAATTTTTTTTAAAGATAATTAGAAAATAATGGAATAAAATATATTTTGATGTTTTACTTTTCATATATCAAAGAGATAATGCAACAGATCAGGACAAATCTAGAACAGGATTCATTACTTTTACACTGAAATTTCATGAGACACAACTGGCTGTCAAACACACTGAGCTACACATAATGCATAAGATACACATACTGTAAGCTGCACAAGTATTTTCTCAGGCACTTATTTAGTCTAAATAGATGCACAACTTACATAATTTCGGCAGAACATCCAAATGACAATAGTCAAATCATACTGTGCATATGTTGTACTTGCTGTAGTTTATTTCCATGTTATTTCTACATAAATAGCAATGTCAAAAATTAAAGTCAATCACTAAAACATCAGCGCCACCTTGATTCACAAATAGCATGCATAATATGTACATGTACACGCATACAATGCATTCAGAAAGTATTCAGAACTCTTCATTTTTTCCAATTTTTTATGTTACAGCCTTATACTAAAATGTTTTATAGTATTTTTTTCACATCAATCTACACTCCATACCCCATAAGGACAGCAAAAAAAAAAAAAAAAAAAAAAAAAATGCTAAATTGAACATTTATTAAAAAGAAAAAACTGAAATATCACATTGACATAGGTATTCAGACCCTTTGCTATGACACTTTAAATTTAGCTCAGGTGCATCCCATTTCTCTGGATCATCTTTGAGATGTTTCTACACTTTGATTGGAATCCACCAATGGCAAATTCAATTGATTGGACATGATTTGGAAAGGCACACACTTGTCAATATAAGGTCTCGCAGCTGAAAATGCATATCAGAGCAAAAATCAAGCCATGAGGTCAAAGGAACTGCCTGCAGAGCTTAGAGACAAGATTGTGTTGAGGCACAGATCTGGGGAAGGCTACAACATTTTTTGACTGCACTAAAGATTCACAAGAGCACAGTGGCCTCCATAATTCTTAAATGGAAGAAGTTTGGAATAACCAGGACTTTTCCTAGAGCTGGCTGCCTGGCCAAACTGAGCAATCGGGGGAGAAGGACCTTGGTAAGAGAAGTGACCAAGAACCCGATGGTCACTCTGGTTGAGGTCCAGGGATCCTGTGTGGAGATGGGAGAAACTTGCAGAAGGACAACCATCATGCAACACGCCACTGATCTGGGCTTTCTGGCAGAGTGGCCCGAAGGACGCCTCTCCTCAGTGTAAGACACGCAAAAAAGCACCTAAAGGAACACAAGATTCTCTGGTCTGATGAAATGAAGATTGAACTGTCTGGCCTCAATTCCAAGTGTCATGTCTGGAGAAAACCAGACACCACTCATCACCTGCGCAATACCATCCCAACAGTGAAGCATGGTGGTGGTAGCATCATGCTGTAGGGGTGTTTTTCTGCTACATGGACTGGGGGACTGGTCAGGGTTCAAGAAAAGCTGAGTGCAGCAAAATACAGAGATATCCTTAATGAAAACCTGGTCCAGATCACTCAGGACCTCAGACTGGGCTGAAGGTTCACCTTCCAACAGGACAATGACCCTAAGCACACAGCCAAGACAACGCAAGAGTGGTTTAGGGACAACTCTGTGAATTTCCTCGAGTGGCTCAGCCAGAGGCCAGACTTGAACCCAATCGAACATCTCTGGAGAGATCTGAAAATGGCTGTCCACCGACAGTCCCCATCCAACCTGACAAGAGCTTGAGTGGATCTGCAGAGAAGAATGGCATAAAATCCCCAAGTCCAGGTGTGCAAAGCTTGTGGCATCATGCCCAAACTTGCTGTAATCGCTGCCAAAGGGGCTTGTAATGAGCAAAGCGATGTACTGAGTTAAGGGTCTGAATATTTATGTCAATGTGATATTTCAGTTTTTTCTTTATAATAAATTTGCAAAGTTATAAAAAAAAATTTAAAATAAAAATCTGTTTTTTTGCTTTGTCATTATGGGGTATGGAGTGTAGATTGATGTGAAAACAATTAGTTAAAGCATTTTATCATAAGGCTGCAACATAAAATGTGAAAAAATTAAGGGGGTCTGAATACTTTCTGAATGCACTGTATGTGTAACAGGAGCCATCTGGTATGTGATAGCTGTGTGGTATGTATAAACCTCACTCCCCTGGCCTCAAGATGCACACTAGCGATTGACGCTACAGACTGTAGCCTTTAGCCTCCTTGTTAGCGTGCCCGCCTCCCATGCCGGAGATGGCAGTTCAAATCCCTCTCGGAGT
Source organism: Myxocyprinus asiaticus (assembly GCF_019703515.2). NCBI lineage: Eukaryota > Metazoa > Chordata > Actinopteri > Cypriniformes > Catostomidae > Myxocyprinus > Myxocyprinus asiaticus. The sequence goes on along the minus strand of NC_059357.1, from coordinate 24,324,487 downwards.
GGGTCAAGCAGGACCAGTTACATATGGGATAATGATAATTCACCATTGTTGCAGAGAAAATCAATGTCATATATTATTTATTTGTATGAATATAGTATACATTTTTCGCAGTTTTGGCACTTTTTTTGTGTTACAATATTTATAAGAGAATGATTGATGAATAATAAAGAGGTGTGAGCACAACTCTAAAAAACGGCTGAGGTAGAGGGGATGGAATGAGGTCCCAGGTCACTAAAGACCCGAGGTATGCATTTAAGGGTTGACTGAACCTTTATACTTAACCGCATCCATGATTAAATCCTTTTTAGGGAACAATAAATTCTATAAAGCACCTGCTAGGAGTAACATGCAAAGTGCTTTTCTGAAAGTATGTATAAAGTTTTGTCTTTTTTATTAGGGTTTCATTTCTGTGTTATATAAAGTTCGGCACCCTTAAAAGTAGATCTTTAACCAACACAAATACAAAGGCTCCTTGCAAATTAGTTCTACACTTGTAAACAACCAAAGGTGTCTCTAAACTGTTAAATATGTCTTTGTCATTGTGCTGTGTTGCATCAGACTAAAGGTGATTTCCCACAAAGATCTTATCCCTCTCCCAATCCATCTCAAAATGGAGATGTCCTACAAATTGCTCTTAAAATGGCGCATTCTGTCTCACCTTTATGGAAACAGAAGGCACCCTGCTCACCTGCACCCTATCTCCACACTTCTCCTTGCCCAGCCCACAAAACTCTGTTTCCCACATTCCTTCTCTCATGTATCCCATGGATACATTGAGAGAAGCGAGGCATCTGGTACCCACTACGCTCTGTTTGCACTCCCTCGTTGCTGCTCCTCGCTTCTGCATGTTGCTGTAATTCAGTTAATTTGCTATTTGGATAAGTTTACTTTGTCTCTGGATGCCCTCTTCATGAAGATAAGAGGAGTGTACTTCCAAGTAGGCAAAGCCTCCACTGTTTACAAAGCACTAAACTCTAAAGGTGGCACTTTTTTTTTTTCCTCTGTGGATTAGTTCCTGTCTCTTTGTGCATGTTCATACTCTGTATGTGTTTGTATGTGTTGTCACTATAATTATATGCAGTTCTGTCTCATCTACATTTTGGAAAAAATAAATCTTCTTAGTGACTACCGGTTGTTATCTGACTAGCTCTGGCAGTTGTTTATTTGGTCTATTCACTTATGTTTGTCTGTGTGTTTTTTTGTTTGTTTGATTAATTAAGGGGACTGTGGGAAAGAGCATCAGTCATACTGTACAGGGCCTTTCATTACATTAGGGAAGATGCTTGAAGGCGACATTTGTTTGGAACACATTAGTGAATGTCAACACTCAAACTGCATCGTAAAGATTTATTGCTTTGATATTTGCATGAACTGAGACTATTCAATACCAAATGTACAGAGTATTTAAAGGGGGTACGGTTAATGTTGTGCCATTAGAGCAGGGGATTTAAACTGGGGCAGGGACCACCAGGTGGCGCAAGGGGGTACTAGGGGTGTCTGCAGAAAATTTCAGAGAAAGGGGGTGTAAAAATTTAAAGCAAACATTTACAAAATTTGACATTATTACTGTTTCCATCTGCTTTCTAAAGACATTACTCTAATAGTGGGTAGAAAAATATCTTTAAAGTAATAGTTCACTCAGAAATGAAATTTGTTATTATTTACTCACCCTTATGTTGCTCCAAACCTGTATGACTGACTTTCTTCCATGGTACACAAAAGGTGAAATTTTAAAAGGTCTTCACAGGGTTTATTTGCCATAATGCATGTGAATGGTTACTCTGGTCTGTTAAGCTTGAAAAAGGACCAAAAACACCATAAAACCACAGGAAAAGTTATCAATACGTCTCATTCACTTAATTCCAATCCTTTTGAAAAGCTTTGATCACTTTATGGGAATAACGGAATGTAACATCAAATGTTATTTACTCTGAAATATAAATATAAAGAATATAAAAGCCAATTATTTAATTTGGCAAACACCATGTTTTCTTTTATCACACTTCCTAATAAATACATGAAAATATAAAACTACCTTTATATTTCAAGATGGGGGTCCCTCGCAAAGGGATCTTCATATTTGGGGGTCCTTGGCGTGAAAAAGTTTGGGTTGTGGACAGCAAGGAAAAACAAATTCTAAATGCAAATAATAAAATGCAACTAACCATGCATATAATCATGCATAGTTAGAATAGCAAAATAAACATTTTAAATTTTAAAAGTGAGAAATCGCTTCCCATATACAGTATCTTTTATTGTTGATGTCAATAATTTGGTATATTGCTGGGCCTTTGCACTTATGGTATTGTTAATAAATTTCAATGGCATTTACAGTATTAGCATGTGTTGATCTAACATACTGTTAACATACTATTTCCGCTTTACACTATGAAAATATATTTTTGTGCAACACTTTCCATCTAGGCATTAAATTAAGATTTAAATTAGAATAAATTAAGGTGTTAAGTACTTTCTTTAAAGCCATATAATTTGACATTCATTAGCAAGTATTCTTCTAGAAATATATGAAAATTACTTCTTTTTAAAAGCTTACCTCTGTATTCTTTGTTAATTATTTTATTAACAAAGGCATTGCATGGTAATTACATCAGAGATGCTAATCTGACTTTCAGCACTATTTCTGTATGGATCAGAAATTATCATTTGGCTCTTTAACCAACGTGATCCATGATCATGATACTTCAGTTAACAAATTTCATACAGGGCCTTTAAACTAGAGTGTAAACCATAGTCCATGTTTTAAGGTATTTTTTGTTTACTTGTACACAATACAAAAAAAGGGGTGTTGGCTCACCCCTTGAGGTCCAAGGTAAAATCTGGGTCCTGGAGCAAAACCAGTTATCGAGAACTGCTATCTAGAGTATACATAGTATATGGAATAAACCCTTGTCCAACTCTCGTTCACAATAATCATCATCTGCCAGAACTGTCCTTCATAAAATCTCCTTCATAATAATTAGCAACATCCAATTCTGACACTACCTCTTTAATCTGCATATATTAGCTGCTTTAAGACTCTAAGAATTATGTGTTAATTATGACAGCTTACTTAAAGCCCCCCTTTTTCAGTACCCCGCTGTAATTAGACACATTACCTGGCATTTTGTTTTATATCAATGCTCAGAGCTGGCATGGTAGCAGGCACCTGCTGTCATGCTCCTTCAAGCCCCTTGATTACCTCTACAGGCATCTGTGCAATTTGTTTCAGATTTCTTTTTTTCCTCCTTTCCAATGTTTAATTTTCATATTTTTGTTTTCTGCTTTTGCCTCTATCTTGCCACCCTGCACTGTATACCTCTCCCTGTGCTTCATATGTCAGATGTTCTGTCTTCCTCTCTTTCTGCTGGCTCAGTGCCAGGCTTTCAGACATGCAGGGGAGGGGTGGTGGCTTCAGCCATATGCAAATCTTTCTGGGCTTGATTAGGATGCAGCAGCAAATTCAATTAGATTTGGTGTGGTGGGGTCTGCCAAGTCAAGTGCAAGGTTTGGGGCGTTACTGAAAATAAAATTATTTTTGACGTTTAAAAGGTTAGTTCACCCCAAAAGGAAAATTCTGTGTTCATTTACTCATCCTCATTTCGTATTACTTTCTTTGTTCCGTGTAATACAAAATGGGATGTTAAACAGAATGTTAGGCGCTGACAGCCTTAATTATCATTGAATAATTTTATTGAAAAAAATATTCATTTTTCTTTCTTTTTAGTTGTTTGTTTCGATTTCTATTTTGTTTTTAGATTAAGGTCACCATACATATGCAAAACCTTGTGATGTTGTATTTCAGGATTGTGGTGCATTTCCATTGCATGCACATGAGAGTCTATTATAAACAGAAAACAGCTGTGAGAGAGAGAGAGAGAGAGAGAGAGAGACTCAGCGGTTAAGGCTCTAGGTTACTGATTAGAAGGTCAGGGGTTCAAGCCCCAGCACTGCCAAGATGCCACTGTTGGGCCCTTGACCCTATCTGCTCCAGGGGCACCATATCATGGCTGACCCTGCACCTTGACCCCAGCTTAGCTGGGATATGTGAAAAAAAGAATTTCACTACATATGTGCAAATGTGTGATAAATATTATTATAATTATAAATTATATAATTATAGAGGTAGATCAAGAGAGGATCCTCCCTCATTTCCTTTTGATAAAATGGTTTTTCCTGAGTCTAATGGCTGTGAGAATTTATGCCAATCAGTTTGCAGTGTTCTCACTGTCGTAGCATTGAGTGAGACAATACTGTGTGGTGTCGTGCATGTATATTAATTGTGCACATGTGTTTGTGTGCTTGCATGAGTGTTTATATGTTGTCAGGAATGTGGGTGGGCACAAAGGTGTGGCATACAGGGAGAGGGTTTATGCGGTTGTGGGCAAGATCAAACACTGGTGCAATGTACTGCACCAACCTGACAGCATCTTTCTTTTTCAACCTTTGTTTTGACTTTGACATTTCATTCTTGCAGGACTGCTCAGGGGTCCAGTCTGCTACATTGTGATATTGTCTGTTGCCAAAGCTTGAAAATATAACAGCAAAGAAAATAAAATATATGGGCAGCTTGAGTGCATGCACCACATTAAATGGATAAGGGAAAGTTCATCCATTGTTTACTAACCCTCATGTTGTTCCTAAACAAAAATTGTTACTGTATTTATTGCAGAATGTCCAAGCTGCTCTTTTCCATACTATGCAAGTGAATGGTAACCATGGCTGTGAAGCATTTTAGTGAATATCGACTTCAATTTTAGTCTGATCACACAAATCTATTATGTTTCTTCAGAAGACTTGGATTTTAGTGCAGGAGTTATATAGACTACTTATATGATGCTTTTATGGTAATTTTTTTTTTTCTTTTTGGAGCTTGACAGTCCAAGTTTTGAATTTTATTTCGCTGAACCTTTTAAACAAAATGTATGGTTTAAAATAATAGGCATTAGAATGGATAAAAATATTGATTTTATGATCTTCATTTGAACAATTCTGATGTCGATTCTTAAAATCCCAAGATCAATATTTTACTCTATCTGAAGTTAAGCACTGAGATTCTTTCACTGCATGTTGAGAGTAAAAGTTTGGTTTGAATCATTCTTTGTAATGTGTGTCCACAATGAGATCCATGCACTCCATTTGTCTTTGAATAATATCTCTTTTAATACCCTTTCTGTTCTTTACAGTTGTTGATCAAAAACAATTAAAAAAAAGAAACATTTAATTCTAATCACATAAGCACGGAAGTAGATGTGGAACTCCACTCTTGTTAGCACAACCAAAAAAACTGTGAGACAGTTGAGCCACTGAACTGCTTAAAGAATTTAAAGAGACAGTACCGTTTTAGCACGTGTTCTATACATCAATGTAAGTACTTGTAAATAGTACAAATTATGCATGTAAACAATAAACATGTAACAAATATATAAATAGTACATATACTGTACCGAGCAATGTACCAAGTTAGAAGGCCCCCTGTATAAGCAAAATGGACATTATAACTGAAATATACCAAAATTAATCGGAACTGAATCAAATACGGAATCGAATGGAGAGCTTGTGAAACAGACTCGAATAAGGAAACCTTTATCAATACCAAGCCCTGATAGGGATGCCAATAGATCAAATCAATGCTAAATGATCAGTAAAAATAATTAATAACGTTAAATGATATTTAGTCTTTGGTACACATCTTTGGTTTTGTGTCGATGAAGGGGTATCTGAGCCTTACTGATGATGTGGGGGTACTTACGGCCAAAAAAGGTTAGATGGCACTGTGGTAGATGAAGGAAATATGTGTTTGGAATGACAGGATGACAGTATTTTCATCCTGTGTAAACTATCCCTAAAAATACGCCTTTCAAAATTTTGTTAAGCTCACTTACTTGTTTGGCAGGGTCTCTGTAGATGCCCACTTGGCATTTGGCCGAATTAAGTGTCTCACTGTCAAGATGTTTGACAGTGATTTGTAGTGGTGTAGGTGGGGTCGGGCACTGCTCATTAGTAAAGCACCCCTACACTTGGGTCCATGCATGAAATTTTGTGTAGGCCTGTCTTACATATCTTATAGGGATACCATAACTTTAATTACTGATGGCTTGATTGCCTCCACAATTTAATTCTCAGCTTTGTCCTCAAGATGGCTCTCTTTTTCTATGGGCAAAACCCCATGCAGCTCAGAGTAATGTAGTGTGATCAAAACTCTCTTATTCTTTATCTATTCAGTTGTGTACCAGTGTCCTTTGTGTGTGTGCGTATTCTGAGTGTATTTTCTTTATAATCCATTATATTGTTGGTGTTTTGTTTTGTTTTTTTCTATCAAGAATTCTGTCTTGGACATTTTGATATCACTGGATAAGGCATTTCAGACATTTCTGTCTTGGCTCATCATATACTGATACCTACATGTGTTCATTATTTATGCTGGACTGTAGTTTTAAGACCAGTTTATACTTCTGCTTTGAGCCTACACTATAGGCTTCGCTTAGTGGTCAGTGCTATGGTTTGCATTTATATTTATGATATTTCCTTTCTGAAATAATTATACATTTCATAAATAAACAAAAGCAATGTAATTTGTGTATTCAAAAGTATTTATTCAATTATTGTAGTGTTAAAAACAGGTTAATCAAAGTATGTGAACATGTTGATTTTGGTAACATATTATTTATATACATGAGTGGCTTAAATAATAATAAATATATATTTTGGCATACTTTGACCATGCTGCAAAAAAAAAAAAAAATGTAAAAAAAAATTAACTACTCACTTGATCAGAACAAAGTGGATGTCATTTTAAAGCTTTGATGCTGGAATTTTCAAAGCATGCAGTATAGGCAATATCAGTTATAAACAACTCTTAACAAGTGCTTTTCAATTTGCTAACAAATTAGACGTAAACAGATGTGTCTTTTTGTCGCATTTTCGCTTGTAACTTCAAGAAACATAAACAGTATATAAAAATTGCAGATGTTCCAGATTAATACAAGCCCAAATATTCTGTCATATGATGCATAGATCTAAAAATAATCTTGGAGAAAATGCAACGCTACCTCAGATAACTTTTTATCATCCTGATGGACAGTCAATGCTGACCAAATACAGCTATTTTGGTCTGCATTGACGCTACGCATTGTTACGTTTCTGGACCCAAGCATCTGAAAAAGACTTACAGTGCATCCGGAAAGTATTCACAGCGCTTCACTTTTTCCACATTTTGTTATGTTACAGCCTTATTCCAAAATGGATTAAATTCATTATTTTCCTCAAAATTCTACAAACAATACCCCATAATGACAATGTGAAAGAAGTTTGTTTGAAATCTTTGCAAATGTATTAAAAATAAAAAACGAAAAAAATCACATGTACATAAGTATTCACAGCCTTTGCTCAATACTTTGTTGAAGCACCTTTGGCACCAATTACAGCCTCAAATCTTTTTGAGTATGATGCTACAAGCTTGGCACACCTATTTTTGGGCAGTTTCTCCCATTCTTCTTTGCAGGACCTCTCAAGCTCCATCAGGTTGGATGGGGAGCGTCGGTGCACAGCCATTTTCAGATCTCTCCAGAGATGTTCAATCGGGTTCATGTCTGGACTCTGGCTGGGCCACTCAAGGACATTCACAGAGTTGTCCCGGAGCCACTCCTTTGTTATCTTGGCTGTGTGCTTAGGGTCGTTGTGCTGTTGGAAGATGAACCTTCGCCCCAGTCTGAGGTCCAGAGCACTCTGGAGCAGGTTTTCATCAAGGATGTCTATGTACATTGCTGCATTCATCTTTCCCTCGATCCTGACTAGTCTCCCAATTCCTGCCACTAAAAAACATCCCCACAGCATGATGCTGCCACCACCATGCTTCACTGTAGGGATGGTATTGGCCAGGTGATGAGCGGTGCCTGGTTTCCTCCAGACATGACGCTTGCCATTCAGGCCAAAGAGTTCAATCTTTGTTTCTCATGGTATGAGAGTCCTTCAGGTGCCTTTTGGCAAACTCCAGGCGGGCTGTCATGTGCCTTTTACTGAAGAGTGGCTTCCATCTGGCCACTCTACCATACAGGCCTGATTGGTGGAGTGCTGCAGAGATGGTTGTTCTTCTGGAAGTTTCTCCTCTCTCCACAGAGAAATGCTGGAGCTCTGTCAGAGTGACCATCGGGTTCTTGGTCACCTCCCTGACTAAGGCCCTTCTACCCCGATCGCTCAGTTTGGCCAGGCAGCCAGCTCTAGGAAGAGTCCTGGTGGTTCCAAACTTCTTCCATTTACAGATGATGGAGGCCACTGTACTCATTGGGACCTTCAATGCTGCAGAAATTTTTCTGTACCCTTCCCCAGATCTGTGCCTCAATATAATCCTGTCTCAGAGGTCTACAGACAATTCCTTGGACTTCATGGCTTGGTTTGTGCTCTGACATGCACTGTTAACTGTGGGACCTTATATAGACAGGTGTGTGCCTTTCCAAATCATGTCCAGTTAACTGAATTTACCACAGGTGGACTCCAATCAAGTTGTAGAAACATCTCAAGGATGATCAGTGGAAACTAGATGCACCTGAGCTCAATTTTGAGTGTCATTGCAAAGGCTGTGAATACTTATGTACATGTGATTGTTTTCGTTTTTTATTTTTAATAAATTTGCAAAGATTTCAAACAAACTTCTTTCATGTTGTCATTATGGGGTATTGTTTGTTGAATTTTGAGGAAAATAATGAATTTAATCCATTTTGGAATAAGGCTATAACATAACAAAATGTGGAAAAAGTGAAGCGCTGTGAATACTTTCCGGATGCACTGTATTTAGCATATCATAAAATGGTCCTAATTATGGTCCTTGATGTTGATTAGTCAAAAAAAAAAAAAAAAAAGTTAAAACATTGGCCCTCAATACTTACTTAGTTTACTCATTTAAACAATGACTTATACTACACATAAATAACTAATACTGGCCTTATATTCATGTTGTTAGATAGAGGGGAACTGGCCCCCACATTTAGCATGGTTTCCCCCAAGGTTATTTTTCTCCATTAAACAACATCTTATGGAGTTTGTGTTCCTTACCACAGTCACCTTTAGCCTGCTCACTGGGGGTCTAAATATATTTATATATTTATTTTAAGGCTCAATTTACAATCGTGTTTTTTATCAAACCACACAATTATGACTTATGAATTATGATTATAATTAGTGCATTACAGATACTGCAGCTTCTTTTTGTTTTAAAGCATGCTTTTCTGTAAAGCTGCTTTGAAATGGTGTGTGTTGTGAAAAGCGCCATGCAAATAAAAATGACTTGAGTTGTTCAACTAGGTACTGTGTATATATCTTCTGGCAGAAAGATGGCGATTAACGAATTTCATTAATAAAACAACATCTAAATGAAAAATTGTGTCCTAAATATTTTTGTAACACTTTGCAATATGTTTGTTTGATTTTCGATTAGTTTACACAGTAGTTAATATGAACTAACAACGAACAATACTTTGTTCAGAATATAACAAATGTATTAAGGCATTATTTTATGCATTATGAATTCACATGAACAATATTATAATTCATAAATTAGCATTAACCTAGATTCACAAATGCTGTATAAAAATTGTTGTTCATTGTTGGATCATGATACCCAATGCATTTAATATGTTCATGTCTAGAAATAACCTTACTGTAATGTGTAACCAATATTATTATTATGCAGTGACTGTTTTATAAAAGTACTCGAGGCTGTGTTGTATCGTGAAAATAGTCTTGGCTTTAAAAACAATTGCCTAACAACAGCCTATAGCAGTGACTTTATTCACACTATACTACAGCATTTTGTACCTTATTGCTTAAATATGTCACCAAGAAGCCAGTTAAACTTCTAATGATTCAATTCAATTTCACCACTCATTTGGTCTGAAAATCATTGAGGGATCACAGGGGAATGTTTCCATCATGCATCAGTGAAGTCAGTGGCCTGTCTCCTCCTTTGACAGGATGCTGTTGTGCTGTGCTATGTGCATGCCTGCTGATGCTCCACTGGAGTTAATTGTGTGCAATAATGAGAGCAGCTCACTCATTTATCACCATCTCATTCATTCTGCAACTATGAGAATAGAGGCTGGCTATTGCTGCACTGCCCCCTAGCATTAGCGAGAGTTATTGTGTGTGTGTGTGTGTGTGTGTGTGTGTGTGTGTGTGTGAGAGAGAGAGAGAGAGAGAGAGAGAGAGAGAAAGGAGAAAGGAGAAAGAAATTACATGCCATTTGCGGTCCTCTGTACTATTTGCCTTGTGCGATTGCAGTCATGCTGTTTTGATTTCCATAAAATTCTATATACCGGGCTCATATTCAGAATAAATTTAAATGTAAAATATATATTTGTTCCTGCAAACATTTATATATTCATGAAGAGACCAAGCCTCATGATCTACATTACCTAGTTAAAAGTTTGGACACATTTGACTGGATTTATGCTCTCCGTGGTCTTAAAAACCTTTTAATCTAAAGGCTTATGCTTTAAAATAGTTCTGTAGACTATGTATGAATTTCTTTACAAAACAGAACTGTATTTATGTACTTACTTATTTTTAATGGTTTATATGAACCAGAAACTGTGGGAAAAGCATCTAATAAGTGCCCAGCATACATGGGAACTCCTTTAATACTGTTTAAAAAGCATTACCGATGAATATTTCATGAAGTTGGATGAGAGAATGCACAGATTGTGCAAAGCTGTAATCTAGGCAAAAAGTGGCTAATTCGAAGAAGATAAACTGTAATATAGCTTTGATTTGTTTAACATTTTTGGTCACTATGTCATTTCCATTCTTTAATTTATGTTGTTTCATAGTTTTAATGATTTAGATGTGGAAAATAGCAATATTAAAGAATGAGTCTTGTAGTGCATTTATTTCAAAAAGCATTATATTCAGATAATTTTTACTGTCCTTAGTGAGATCATGTAAGAACTCTCCAAGAAATCATGTTTATCATGTATCATCTCCTGTCTTCCAGTGAACTAAACTATTTATTTAAGAAGCAACTGACAATTCCCTCCTGTGCTATTCGCCATCACGATCCATAAAACCAGCGATTCATTTTCTCACTGGAGAGCGAGAGTGTCCATTCCATCTCAGAGGCAAGTAGGCTTTAGATTCAACTTAAACACAATCAGGGCATCTCTTTAACATCCACACCATCATCCATATCTCTTTCTATCATTCATTTTTTCACTCTTTCAACAGTTCATTTTTCCAGTTCTGTAGAATATGGAGTGATTGGAAGGATTGTTTGATGTATTTAATCAGGTGCTTTTGATTTCAGTGCGACTGTGTGTTGTTGATGCGTGACTGGGGGATGGCAGGAGAATGAGTTTTGGATGAGTGCAAGAGAGATGGGGTGACAGATAGAGGAGATGATGAGAGTGGTCTTAGGGTTGTAAAGAGATGGGTTTGAAGGGGGTTCGACCAGGGTAAATTGCCCTTTACCAGCATATTGCAGGAGCCAATCTTTATTTCATTCAGCGGGTGAGTCATGTCCACTGCAATTAAATATGTCATCCTGTTTGGCAAAAGTGCTGATGTGGGACACTGGATGGACACATCAAAACTATGGCTAATAGTATAATCAGGTACTAAGGAACTCATTTTCTCCTTGGCTGCACTCTATACATGTGCGTTGGGGATGCAGAGTGGAGTCGAGAGAGATCTGTGGGTTAACCTTCGTGCCATTAGCATGCAGGATCACCCCCACTCAGTATTAAACTATAACCTCTAGAACTCCCACAGCCCTCTGTAAAAGGGCCAACAGCGAAACATTCATTTAAAGCTTATGCCACTCATGAGGCAACTTCTCTTTCTTCAGCACCATACCAGACATTTATTATTTGATTTAACAAAAGATACATGAAATGTATTAATTGTTTATTTTGTCTATAAGGACTAATTATATTCCTGTTGGAGGCCTCCTCTTGTTGCAGTTGCATGATGTCCTTTCTAATATTGAGAAATTAAATCTGAAATATAGTCACAATTTGGCATTTACTAGAATAAACGCACAATATGCGTAATAAATCAGACAGAGACAATGGCTACGTTTACATGCACCTTCATAATGCAATTACAATGCAATTAAGGCAATACAGCAATTAAACTGTTGCTCATGTAACAGAATATTGTGATTATGATTTTGCGATTATGCATGCTAATAATCAGAGTGATGATAATCGCAATAAGATATGTGGAGTAACTCCTATTTTAATTGCTTATACTGGCATGTAAACGCTTTAATCGCATTTCTTCCAGTCTGACCAAAGTGTGCCTGCGCCAGTGCTGCAGAGGAATGATGTTACATAAGGGTGTTCGATTTCGAGTTTTTTGGAGTCGACTCCAATTCCCGACTCCAGCTGTTGGAGTCGATGGAATCACCTCTTTAACTCAGGGATTCAGGGCCGTCATTATGGATGGCCATTAGTGGGCAGTGCCTTCCCAAGTGACATATATTCACCCCCAAAATTGCTTGTCAGGCATGAGAGGTAAATCAATGGAATTATAAAAATAATAGTTTAATTTTCACTCATATATATAGCTCACTCAATCCACTGCTTATTGCGCCTGATTGCCGCTCCATGATAAAGTTTTTCTGTAACTGCTGGTCATTTTCTCCTACCCAAATCCAAATACTAACGTTAGTGGGATGGGAAAAGCTTACTTTAGTCTAGATGGCTTCCATGCAGATGGAAAAACAAATTGCACATATTTTCTTGCTCGATACACTTCAATAAATATTAATAGGCATATTATGGAGATGTAATAAAATAAAAAATAATTAATTTGGACTGTTGTTTTTAAATGGAACATACAGTGTGGTGTGTGAAATCGCTTTTTTGTGGAACGTATGGTGAAAATTTTTAAATGGCAGCTTTTTAAACTCAACAGTCTCGACCACATCAGATTAAATAGTAGTGGGTTTAATTAAGATATATTGGTGTGGTTATTGCTTTGATAAAATATCACTAGCTTACCTGTAAGTTAATAATGTTTCCTATTCCATATGTTCTGGTGGTGGCCCTGTGAAGATTGCAGTCTTTTAATCTCACACTAAATTTAGTTTTTATTTTATTTTAAGAGTTTTTAAAATGTGTGATATGAAGACATAAACTCCTGCTATTATAATTAGAGACATTTTATAATTTTACCTTAAAAAGTTACTGGTAACAATGTCATTCCCTAGTTCAGAATCAGAATCAGCTTTATTGCCAAGTATGCTTACACATACAAGGAATTTGGCTTGGTGACAGGAGCTTCCAGTGTACAACAATACAAAAACAATACAAAAACAGCAGCAAAACATAGATAATAATAAAAAATAAAAAATAGTTATACACATACGTACATACACACACAGACACACACATACATACATACACTTATGTAGTGCAATCTAATACAAATCTATTATCTGTTATGTACAGTGCAAATACAAATCTGTTATGTACATTGCAAATACAAATCTGTTATGTACAGTGCAAATGTTTATTTATTTATTTATTTATTTTTGAGGAATGAAATGGCAGAAGAGGTTGGATGTGCTCAATAAATATTAAAAAAGACTAAAATGTGTATTGCACATAGTTATTGCTCAATGGGGCAATTTAACTGTTCATGAGATGGATAGCCTGAGGGAAAAAACTGTTCCTGTGCCTCACGTTCTGGTGCTCAGAGCTCTGAAGCATCGGCCAGAAGGCAACAGTTCAAAAAGGTAGTGGGCAGGGTGAGTGGGGTCCAGATTGATTTTTCCAGCCTTTTTCCTCACTCTGGAAGTGTATAGTTCTTGAAGGGGCGGGGGGCAACCAATAATCCTCTCAGCAGTCCGAATTGTCCTTTGTAGTCTTCTGATGTCTGATTTCGTAGCTGAACCAAACCAGACAGTTATTGAAGTGCAGAGGACAGATTCAATGACCGCTGAGTAGAACTGTATCAGCAGCGCCTGTGGCAAGTTGAACTTTCTCAGCTGGCGAAGGAAGTACAACCTCTGCTGGGCCTTTTCACAATGGAGTCAATGTGTGTCTCCCACTTCAGGTCCTGTGAGATGGTAGTGCCCAGGAACCTGAATGACTCCACTGCTGCCACAGTACTGTTTAGAATGGTGAGGGGGGTCAGTGTTGGGGTGTTCCTCCTAAAGTCCACAATCATCTCCACTGTTTTGAGCGTGTTCAGCTCAAGGTTGTTTTGACTGCACCAGACAGCCAGCTGTTCAACCTCCCTTCTGTAGCAGACTCATCATCATCTCGGATGAGGCCAATGACAGTGGTGTCGTCTGCAAACTTCAGGAGCTTGACAGTGGGGTCCTTGGCAATGCAGTCATTGGTGTAGAGGGAGAAGAGTAGTGGGGAGAGCACACATCCCTGGGGGGCACCAGTGCTGATTGTACAGGTGCTGGAAGTGAGTTTTCCCTGTCTCACAAGCTGCTGCCTGTCCATCAGAAAGCTGGTAATCCACTGACAGATAGACATGGGAACAGAGAGTTGGTGTAATTTATTCTGGAGTATAGCTGGGATGATGGCGTTGAAAGCCGAACTGAAGTCCACAAAAAGGATCCTTGCATATGTCACTGGTCTGTCCAGATGTTGCAGGATATGATGCAATCCCATGGTGACTGCATCATCCACAGACCCGTTTTCTCGATAAGCAAATTGAAGGGGATCTAGAAAGGGTCCAGTGATGTTCTTCAGGTGGGCCAACACCAGTCACTCAAATGATTTCATGACCACAGACATCAGGGCGACAGGTCTGTAGTCATTAAGTCCTGTGATTTTTGGTTTCTTTGGGACAGGAATAATGATTGAGTGTTTGAAGCAGCATGGGACTTCACACTGCTCCAGTGATCTATTGAAGATCTGTGTGGAGATGGGGGCCAGCTGGTTAGCACAGGATCGAAGACACGCTGGTGAGACGCCATCTGGGCCTGAAGCTTTCCTCGTCTTTTGTTTCTGAAAGGCGTGGCTCACATCATCTTCACAGATCTTAAGTGCAGGTTGAGTAGCAGGAGTGGGGAGGAGTGGGGTTGCAGGAGGTGTTGGTGTTTGTGTGAAGTGAAGGTCAGAGTGGGTTTGGGGTGTGAGTTTGGGCCTTTCAAATCTGCAGTAGAACACATTCAGGTTGTCAGCCAGTTGTTGGTCCACCACAAGGTTGGGGGTAGGAGTCCTGTAATTTGTGAGTTGGTTCATGCCACTCCACACTGATGCAGGGTCGTTATCTGAAAACTTGTTTTTCAGCTTCTCAGAGTATCTTATTTTAGCCACTCTGATTTCCTTGTTCAGTGTGTTCCTGGCCTGATTGTACAAGACTTTATCCCCACCCCTGTAAGCATCTTCTTTGGCCTGACGAAGCTGCCTGAGTTCCGCTGTAAACCACGGTTTGTCGTTGTTGAACTTTAAATAAGTACTAGTAGGAATGCACATATCTTCACAAAAACTGATATATGATGTAACAGTATCTGTGAGCTCATCCAGGTCTGTAGCTGCAGCCTCAAAAACACTCCAATCCGTGCAGTGAAAGCAGGCTTGTAGTTCCCGCTCTGCTTCATTGGTCCATCTCTTTACAGTCCTTACTACTGGCTTGGTTGATTTTAATTTCTGCCTATAGGTTGGAAGAAGATGAACCAGACAGTGATCAGAGAGTCCCAAAGCTGCTCTAGGGACAGAGCGATATGCATCCTTTATTGTTGTGTAGCAATGATCCAGTATGTTCCTGCCTCTGGTTGGGCATGTAATGTGCTGTTTGTATTTGGGCAGTTCACGTGTGAGGTTTGCTTTGTTAAAATCCCCAAGAATAATAATAACTGAGTCCGGGTATTGTTGTTCCATGTCTGTGATTTGATCAGCCAACTGTTGCAGCGCGGCATTCAAACATGCATTTGGCGTGATATACACACTCACTAGAATAAATGAGGAAAACTCCCACGGCAAGTAGAAAGGCTTACAGTTAATAAAGAGCGCTTCCAAATTAGGACAGCACATCCTCTTTAACGTTGTTATATCTATACACCAACTTTCATTGATGTAAAAGCATGTTCCACCACCTCTCCTTTTCCCCGTTAACTCCGCGATGCGATCCGCTCTGAACAGCTGGAAGCCTGGCAGATGTAACGCGCTGTCCGGAATGGCTTCACTCAGCCAGGTTTCTGTGAAGCACAAGGCAGCAGAGGTTAAAAAGTCCTTGTTTGTGCAGGTGAGGAGATGTAGTTCGTCCGTTTTGTTAGGAAGAGAGCGGAGATTCACAAGATGAATGCTCGGCAGCATTGTTCAAAAGCCCCGCCGATGGAGTTTGACCAGCGCACTAGCTCATCTTCCTCGCCTGCGTCTCCTGAACAACAAAGCCACGCCTCCAACTAAAATGTCTAGCAAAACGTCTGAATATTCAAAAACCAGGAAAAGACTGTCTGGTATAAGCTGTCGAATGTTCAGCAGTTCGTGTCTGGTAAACCTGACTGGAAAAACATTACTAAACACAAGACAAACAAACAAAAACAACAAAATAATAGGAGTGCTCCACACTGAGGTGGCCATCCGCGGCGCCATCATGATGTTGCTGCCCATATCCAATTTTAAGAGGGAAAATAACAAGAAACAAATAATTTCATTGTCATATAGAAACTAGACAAATTGGGAGAATCCACTTCTCCAACCACTGTCTCTTGCATTGATGTAATACACAAACTTCAAATCTGTCACACCCTCTCTCTTTCCCTTTTACACGCATGCACATTATCTCTCACTCAAAGGCACATGATGAATGAGGTGGTGTCCCACCAACCAACAGGTGTTTGTAGAGGATGTGATTGGTTCTAATTGGCCAGTTCATTATTTTGAGCCAATCACAACATCCTGTTCATAAAGTATGGAGTTGAAAAAAAGAATCGATTCTTGTATCAGAGTCGACTCCGAATCTAGGATGAGTCAGAGTCGAGGAATCGACTCTTTTGGAGTCGACTCCCCATCACTAATGTTTCACTCAAGCACAGGTTCGAAAACGCCACGAAACAGAAGAAGCTGCACTTACTTCTCGGCTTCATGTGAAACGGCAATTTCTTGCACTGTTTTGGCAAGTACGTCTTTCAAATGAGTTTGTCCTTGCGGGCGGAACACAACAACACTCAGCGTGTGTTTTCCGGTTTACAAACAAGTGACACTAATGAACCGATTCTCTTTAGTGAATCAAAACAAAGAGAGCAACCAGTGTAATCCGATAAACAAATGACTCTTATGAACCAATTCTTTTTAATTAATCAGATGAGACAGTGCATCCAGTGTAGTTGAAAATGACTCTTATTAACCGGTTCTTTTAATAAATCATCCAAAAAGACTCACAAACCGACTGACTAATTTTCCTTAAATCAAGCTGTATTTAGATACATATTTGCAATGTAGTGCCTTGGCCCACTTAAAATGGCAGCAGAGACCGCATGGCCCTTTGTTCTGTGATCAAAAGGAGAGACATTGAACTCAGTTTCCCAGGATCCTTCACAAATTCACAACTGGATGCGAAGTCCCGCCCATGGACCCAGTCTCAAATGCCATTGGTCGAGCGGCCTACGACTGATGACGTCATCTCGTCAACAAAACCCGCGGACAGATGAAGTTCGGCCTCTCTGTGCTAAGCTCTGCCTGGCTGTTAAGGGACATCTGTACTGTGCACGTACTGAAGGAGTTTTCCCTCCGTTTGGACTGAGAACAAAGAGACCACATTTTTCTAACCTCACCATTTGGCCACGGTAGAAGTCTTATAGTATACTTATATCAACCGGTTCAGTTTCACTGTAAAGCAACAGTGAATTTATTTTGAAAAACGGAAAGGCGACCAGTTTCCCTTCTCCCTCTTTTTCATTCAACGTTGACTACTTTCTGCATTCTTCTCCATCGCTGGATTCGAAGAATAAAGCAGAGACGCGTCTTTTCGCTGACGAGCGTAAGACAAGGAACCATCCAGATCGTTTCTCCTGACCGCTCAATGCAACAGGAATTCCAACGGACAACCCTACTGAAATCACACAGGATTTCCCAAGTAAGGCTTGATATCTGGGCAGATTTAGTTTAGAAACTGTGATTTTTCTTGTGAATCTAAATCGTATTTTTGATTCTAAATGCTGATGTTTTGAGTATATTTGTATGTTAAACTCTGCTCGCTGCTTCCAGTTGGGAGATTTGTTTTAGTTTCTTTTGGGGTTACGTTTGTTTTGTTGAGTGAGTTGAACTAGTAATTGAGTCCGGCTGTTACGAGCGGCTACCCTTAACTAAACTGCATGCATTTTTCCTCTCTCTCTCGCTCTCATGCTCTCTCTCTCACTGATATTCATTGAGTGAGCGGCGCCGCAGTTTGTGTTCGACTCAGGCTGGTGAACCAAATTCTCCCGCCTGTTTCGTCAGTTCCTTTGTGTGTCCGCTCATTTCCACCCGCACGTGGTATCAGCTCCATTTTGGAGTTAACCCTCCATTTTGAACCTGATCCTCCATTTTGATTCCTTTGTTACCACACCTGGACACACACACACACACACACTAGCATATAGCTCCACTGTCAGTTTAGGATTTCCTTGATTTTATTTTTGGATTATATTCGGATAGTATTGGCTGTGTTCACTACTGCTTGATTATAATAAATCTTGTTATATTATAATAAGTACTCCTGTTTGTTTTTTTGTTTGAATATTGTGTTGAAGCCAACCTCTGCCACATGAAGAACTCCCAAGTTACCTCAGAGTACTATTATGTTATTGGTGTTAGAAACTAACTGTAACTAGATTACTATTAGATTTGTATACCAATAATTTAACTAGTTTTTCCCCTTTTTGATTATTTTGATTAACAATTAAGATACTCAACCTACAGGGTAGATTTTGTTTTATGAGACTCAATCAGTAACTTGCTATCATTTTTCTTTTTTCAAAGAGTGGTGCCCCGAGAATAGAGTTCAATGAATTAAATTCTATTTAATTACTATTTAGTTATTTAATTGTTATTTGATTATTCCATAATTAATAACAATTAATTATTGATTATTTCTGGAGAATAGTTTAATGAGTTAAATTCTATTTAATTACTATTTAGTTATTTAATTGTAATTTGATTATTCCATAATTAATCACAATTAATTGTTGATTATTTCTGATAGTAAAACTGATTTAAACAACCAGTAGCACCTACAGCAACAAGATATTTTTTGTAATATTATTTTATAAAAAAGCATTAATCAGAGTATTGGCAAGTGGCATGTAAACAGGACTGAAAAGGTTTGCCCAAATCATGTAAACATCTTAATCTGATTATTACTTATACTTGGATTATTGCAATAATCAAAGTATTGGTGTACGTGTAAACATAGCCAATGTGCCATGTCCATAGCAGCCTGCAGCTGTACGGCTGTATGCACTGTACATACCATGAGCGCCACGACTGACCTGAGAAACATTTTCCCTTTAGAATATTTCAGCAATTATGATGTGTGTCCCGTATTTCTGTCGACTGTTTAAAATCAGAACTAGCTATGCCCGATTCTCGAACAAATCATTCTTGATTCGGTTCTTTTCAGGTTAGCAAAACGGTTTGAAAAAATTGTTTATTTGCGATTCAGTCAGATTCGTGCGGTCCGCACGTTCACTGAATCATCTGGAGCCTTTTCTCACTCAGTAAAACAGTATCGGGATACTTAAGAACACAGAGAACAAACAGAGCACTGGATGAAAAGGATATTTACCTACAGTCAATTGCAAAAAAAGGCTAGTTTTAAGCAGCAGCTTCTCTGCATTAGGGGCAAGTGGGGATAAGCCCCGCCAGAGGTGGCGCTGTTGTGCAAAATGCGTGGCATCATGATGAATGTATTTTAAGAAATTATATAATTTCCACATCTTAAACTTGTTTTATGTCCATTTGAGAAATATCCAATATCCATATCCAAATCCTTCGAGAAATTCTATTATTATTAAGGTCTGTTGTATTAAAGCCTTTTAATCATTTTCATTTGTTATGCATGGTGCTAGCTCTTCATCCTCAATGTTAATCAACGGAGATCTGGAGAACATCATGCACATGTGCAATGAGCTTTCAACGATGGCCTGAGGGGCTCGTTTGTCTTTGCCCCTGAGCCGATCAAAAGCTTTGATCATATGTACACTATATTGCCAAAAGTATTCACTCACCCATCCAAATAATTGAATTCAGGTGTTCCAATCACTTCCATGGCCACAGGTGTATAAAATGAAGCACCTAGGCATGCAGACTGCTTCTACAAACATTTGTGAAAGAATGGGCCGCTCTCAGGAGCTCAGTGAATTCCGGTGTGGTACTGTGATAGGATGCCACCTGTGCAACAAGTCCAGTTGTGAAATTTCCTCGCTACTAAATATTCCACAGTCAACTGTCAGTGGTATTATAACAAAGTGGAAGCGATTGGGAATGACAGCAACTCAGCCACGAAGTGGTAGACCACGTAAAATGACAGAGCGGGGTCAGCGGATGCTGAGGCGCATAGTGCGCAGAGGTCACAAACTTTCTGCAGAGTCAATCGCTACAGACCTCCAAAGTTCATGTGGCCTTCAGATTAGCTCAAGAACAGTGCATAGAGAGCTTCATGGAATGGGTTTCCATGGCCGAGCAGCTGCATCCAAGCCATACATCACCAAGTGCAATGCAAAGCGTCGGATGCAGTGGTGTAAAGCACGCCGCCACTGGACTCTAGAGCAGTGGAGACGCGTTCTCTGGAGTGACGAATCACGCTTCTCCATCTGGCAATCTGATGGACGAGTCTGGGTTTGGCGGTTGCCAGGAGAACGTTACTTGTCTGACTGCATTGTGCCAACTGTGAAGTTTGGTGGAGGGGGATTATGGTGTGGGGTTGTTTTTCAGGAGCTGGGCTTGGCCCCTTAGTTCCAGTGAAAGGAACTCTGAATGCTTCAGCATACCAAGAGATTTTGGACAATTCCATGCTCCCAACTTTGTGGGAACAGTTTGGGGATGGCCCCTTCCTGCTCCAACATGACTGCGCACCAGTGCACAAAGCAAGGTCCGTAAAGACATGGATGAGCGAGTTTGGTGTGGAAGAACTTGACTGGCCTTCACAGAGTCCTGACCTCAACCCGATAGAGCACCTTTGGGATGAATTTGAGCGAAGACTGTGAGCCAGGCCTTCTCGTCCAACATCAGTGTCTGACCTCACAAATGCGCTTCTGGAAGAATGGTCAAAAATTCCCATAAACACACTCCTAAACCTTGTGGAAAGCCTTCCCAGAATAGCTGAAGCTGTTATAGCTGCAAAGGGTGGGCCAATGTCATATTAAACCCTATGGATTAAGAATGGGATGTCACTTAAGTTCATATGCGTCTAAAGGCAGGTGAGCAAATACTTTTGGCAATATAGTGTATGTTAAGCTGTTGACATGAGCATCGGACAAACAAACCAATGTGTTTTTAGCATCTCTCACAGAAGCGCATCATATTTTAGACAGTGTTTCAAGTTAAAAAGAACTTCAACTTTTAAAAATGCTTCTCAAGATACCTGGATTCTACTCAGGTTTTTTTTTTTCTTTTTTCGCTGCATCTTTTTTTTTTTTTTTTTTTTTTTTAGCACAAGAGTGCGTTTGGTCTGAACTGTCTCTAAGTCATTAAAAACATTTTAGCCAATAGTTACATGAATGATTCACATATTTAAAAATAAATCTTCTGTCAAAGTCACCAGAATTAAACACTCTGGTTATGAAAAAAATAAAAATATCTCATGGGATAATACCCCTGGACCTCCCTAGACAAAAACATAACACTTATATATTGCTGAGGTTTCTTTGTGTACCCTGAGATGAAATTCTGCAGGTGCCCTAGATGACAAGTACACAAGATCAAAGCATCACATGCATAAAGGGGCCATTCAGACCAAAAGCTTTCTTGCAATAAAAAAGATAGATGCAGCGCAACAAATAGAACAGAACACATCTCGAGATGCATTATTAAAGTTGACTTTCTTTTTAACCTAACACGAGGTCTAGAAAATGCAGTGCAAGATCCTGAAAAATCAGCATGATGTGGCGCAACGGTCAAAGACAACCGTCAAGCACGAGGTGATCAGAGGGTACGGATTATGGTCAATATGGGCTCGCTGTCAAAAGAGTATATTTTGAAAGGCTGAGCTCTCAACCGTGTGCAAGATAGAATGGCACATGGAAAAACAAAGTATACCCTAACCTTCAGACTGTATAGCCTGTGGCTTGAAGGCCCCTCACAGTTTGAGACCCCAGGACATTGGCACCACTAGCCTGGTCCATCATCAAGCTCTAACTTTGACAATAGTCACTGGCACATATTCAAGCACTGTTCACCTATTTATTTACATTTTACATTTGCAGTGGCTTGTTCCAGATATCGGGTCACCACAGGCCTCTCAGTTGGAGGCTCCGGGGAACTGGCCACATTGTCCCGGCCCGTAATTCATCCTTGGTCTATGATGTTGAGATGCTGAGTGTGTTGGCCATAATGTGATATTCAAAATGCTGTCCTACTCTCCTGCATTTATACTTCAATGCTGTTTATTAATGGCCTGAGTGCTTGGGTGTCATAGGTGTCTCCATGCTATCATGGTCAGAGTCATCAGGAACCCACAGACTGTTTCTAAATCCAGCCTGGCACCACAAACCAGAACCCCTCCAACTCTTCAGCCACCCTTCCTGAGCCCCTCGTCTCAGTACCGCCAACCTTTTCCCTCCCCCTCCAGCCTTATCTTCAGCTCCTGTTTACAACTGCCTCACTAATGGAAAATTTGCAGCAATATGCAAAAAAGCCACTAAGGCAAATGCACGTTGCCCAGGCAACAAGGAGGTTATATTCCTGTGCGCTGATGGAAATCAGTGTGGTGCGCCTAGCTCTCGCATCCTGGTGAAAATGAGATAGAAGAGGAGAGAAAACAAAGAAAGAGATGTGGAAGGAGCGAGAGGGTCCCAGGGGCCAATTCTACTTAAAGCCATGTTGAGTTTCCATCAGACGTGAGTCGGTTCTCAGTGGTTTATATATTTGTGTGGAAATAAATCCACACAAAGAAATCAGAGTCTCAGGGCAACAAAAATTACTACAGCCCTGCACTGTTTTCACTGCAGTGTGTAACAGGGAAAAGAACATCTGTGAGCCATAAAGTGATTGTATTATAAAGCATGTAATAAACCTTAGAAAACAGATAGTTCTGACACTAAATTCTGGTTGGATAAGCTGCATTCAAAGTGGTTGTAAAATTACTATAAACACACACATGTGATTGCACATTCTATTTTAATGTGCCATGTTTCTATGTTGCCTGACAACTGCAAACAACCTACAGTACAGTTAGGATAGTTAACTATATTAAGTGGTGGAAGAATTGTTTACTCTATTAATTTACTATTAACAATACATTTTACAGTTTGATGAACATTTATGTCATTTATCATATTGGTGTTGAAGTATATTAATATATAGCTACTTTAATTATGCAGTGTTCATAATAATTTTTGGAAATCTACAATATGTTCTAACAGTATGAAGTAAATTTAGTTGCTCCCATGTCGGAGTAAGGGAATGCACTACTAAGCAGTTCAACCAACTCAACTCTGAATCTGAAAAAAATCTTGATTTAATTTTTTTCCTCAATATCTCAGAGAGACAATAATATTTAAGTCCTTATAAATGTGTTGACACCGTTTCTCTATTTAAGACACTGCTGTAGAAATTCTACTGTCTCCATACTGTAATCTTGTATCATTAACTGTCAGGATATGGAATTGCCATCACAACCATGCATTTGTCATTGAAAAACTCTTAGAAACACATCTAGTCAAAGAGTAAGTCACACAAGGTAGTGAAGTGAGATAAATTGAAATTAGAAATGTCAAGATGTCCATTGCTTTAAATTTCCTTTAACACATATTTTTACAGTAGCTACATCAGATCTAATATGGTAACACTTTTCAATAAGGTTCCATTTGTTTATAATTACTTAACATTAGTCAACATGAACTAAAAATTAACAATACATTTACGGCATTTATTAATCTCGGTTAATGTTAATTTAAACATATAGTAATACATTTTTAAAATCAAAAGTTGTATATGTTAACATTAGTTAATGCACTATGAACTAACAATGAACAATTTTATTTTTATTAACTAACATTAACAAAGATTAATAAATGGGGTAATATATATATATATATATATATATATATATATATATATATATATTTTATATATATATTAGTTCATGATGCCTAATGCATTAACTAATGTTAACAAACTAAACCTTGTTGTGAAGTGTTACCAATAATGTCCTTCATAGAAAAATAAGTAGCCTAGTTTGGGAAATAAATACTATGATAAGCTTGTGCTATTAAATGTCATGAACTCCCTGAGGTTCAACCAAATATTATCTTTAATAAAGCATCAAATTTGCATTATTAGGTGCACCTATTCAGAAAATGGTGCAATTAAGCTGAAGGCATCCACTGAGTGGCAATTCAATGGGCAAAAACACCTTGTAGTAATCTCAAGAGATGGGTTGTTTCTGGTTATTTGTATTTGAAATTATTTTTCTCTTCTATCGCAAAGAGCTGTTATTAACTTTCATTTATCCCCACTTTTTTTTTTCTTCAAATAATTCCACATATATTAATGAGCTATTAACTTTTATCCATTTTTAATCCACATATTCACAGTTTGTGTTAATGTGCTCTTATAGAGATTCTATTAAACAAATAAAATAAATAGCTATGACCACAGCCAATTTAACCAATGTAAACTACAAGTTCTGCACTTTATATCAAAAGACATTTTTAATTAAATCTCAATATTTGAGTTTCCTTTTTCTTTGGTTGCTTAATCAAATCCTTTAATACAATTTCTATTTGTCTCAGAAAAGCTCAGCTCTTCTCTAAATTGCAGTCCTCCATTGGGGAAGTGAGATTGCACTGAATCACTGGCATCAATCTGATCACCTCTTGGTATGAAACAATAAAGAAAAAACACCATTGCCTGTAGTAGTGCAATGTGTATTTAAGGGGAATAAGGGCTTATTGGCCTCAGCTCTGGAAAGATGTTGACCTTTTTTACTTTTTTTTTTTTTTGCTTTTCCTTACTCTGATTGCTTTCCTTCCTGCATTTATTTATTTATTTATTTTACCTTCTCTCTCTCTTGATAGTGTACTGTTACCTTCTCGATTTCTTTCAACATGTTATGGCAGTGTCAATTTCTATTGCTGAAATGAAATGGAGACAGTCAATTTTAATCAGCCGTTGATATGTGCAGAGCTACACTGCTAAATTCTATTCATTAAGTGAATATTTATAGCTCTAATTTACCACAGGAAAGAAATACAGATAAAAAAATAAAAAATAAAAAAACAGACCCAGCAACTAGCCTGACAAGGGTTTTTGAAATGTGAGGACTCTAAGCAGGTGATCTTACAAACAGTGGGAGGTTCATAACTACCACTCCTCCATGGATATGATATTTTTAATTATGTCTTCCATATTTCTGTGCTCTTGTGCTTTCGGCACACCCTTTCTGTTTTCCACATAACTATTTTTGATCTTGGCAATGTATTGAATGAATTGGAATTGTATCCCACCATTGTGAATACAGTAGTAGCCTGTATAATATAGTGTTGGATACAGAGAGGCTTAAATCTTTATCAGATGCAACCTGGTATCATAGAATCATGATACTGTACCTACATTTGTACAAAAAAAAAATGTTTTATGTGGCTCGTTGTACAAATCATGTCAGTTTCCTAGAGAAAAACACTAGAGGCACTAAAACCACAATTACTTTTACTCCCTTTCACACAAATCACGAGTAAAATGGCAGAATATTCATTTATAAACATAACATTTTTCATTGCACTTGCAAGTACGAGTCCTGATGAGCATGTGAGTCCACATTTGAGCAAAAGGTGTCATAAAAGCATTACAAAATGGCATAGTTGCTTCAGAATTTGCCTTTTTTAAACTCACATTAGCTTTTTCTGATATTATCATTTAGGTTTAAGGTTTAAGGTAGGTAGGTTGATTTTGTTCATGTAAAACTCGATAGAGCATCAACCTTAATCTGTTTGGGAGAAATTTAACTTGCTTTTAGCACCACACAGTGGACATGTCACCTCACCTCGAGTAATCGAGCCAAACAGAGTGATTACCGTCCTCTGTTGTGCAAAACAACATTTAAAGGCTCATGTCCACTGAATGATGATGTTTGAAATAAGCAGAGCTTATCCACCTTATTTTGTAACGCGGAAGTAAGCAGTAGCTGCATTCGAATGTAACAAAGTTTCGCTGGCATTGACCGCAGTGTAAATAACTAGAAGGTTAGAATACCAGAATTTGGTGATATGGGCTTATAAACTATAACACAACCACAGGATTTACAGCAGAATTATGTGCCAATGTCGGCTAGTTTTCTAATGTCAGCATTTATAGTAAAAGAGTAAGTAAATCATTCACTTGTTGTTGTGTGTTATATTGAAGAGAGGATAATAAAATCTAATTCTTTACCAAGATCGTGATGATGCAGTCTTTCTTGTCTCCATGTAAACCTCGTTCGTATGTACCTCCGATGATGCCTTTATTTAGTTATTTTCAAAGGCAATGTTTCATAAGCCATGCTGAATGCGAGATCTGCTTGTCTGTTTACTATGCACCACTAAGAAAGAGAGAATGCTCTCTGACAAGAACGGAGAGTAAAATGCATTTATTATTTTACCAAGATAAAACAAAATGCAGTTTTGGTGCAAAAAAGTTGAAGCAGCATTTTCCTGGCAGCTTTCTCCTCTCTGCTGGTTGTGTAAAGTTTGTGGAGGCGTGTCAGATGGTGTGGAGGACTGTCCTGTCAGTGCCTGATTTAATTCATTCTGCCTGTGAACAGTATGTGATAAAACGATGGCAAAATGCGACAAACAGTAAAACTATATGCGCATAGTTTATGACAATCATGATTAATGATAATAATGTCGACATTTATTGCCAGCCTGTAATATAAAGCAGCATAATGTAGTATTTTTGTATAGCTAAAATAGCCGGAAGTGGTCCACATTCAAGGTTGATAATGGCGCCGCCCTAGTTTAGCTGAAAAATAAGGTGGATTGTGTTGGCTGTCACTACATTAAGATTTCATAACAATAAAGTTGGTAATATTAATCATTATACAACAGGTAGTTCCGGTCCTGAATCTGAATGGACGAGAGGCATTCCAAGAGTGCTGATATCTCACACCATCAGCACTGTGGCGCTTTACTGTTTGTATCACACTGCTTGTGTCCGTGCTGTTCCAAACCTTTAAAAGCAGTGCAGATGTGTGAGAGCAGCTAGATGTGTGAATTTTCTTTCATACCTGTGACATTAAAGATTTAAACCAGCAGGGGTGACAAAAGATGTCTTGTGTTGTGGGCGAGCTGAGCTGACGTTGACAAACTGTGTCAGTCAGTGCTTGAGTTTCTTTGAATTCATCCGGAATTGTCTCTCCATGATCGCTCGGATTACTATTACACTATAGCTGAGAATTAGAGTTGAACTAACAGCTTCAGCATTACTGCCGATCACAACTGAGAGTCATGACAGATGGAATAATCACACATGCTACCTGATACCTGCCAAGTTGGGAAACTTTCAACATGATGGAGGAGAGTCTAGTTTTTGTGTAGGTGTCAAAATAAGAATTCCACAAGAAAACAACAAAACACTTGAACACGAGTGAAATCTTGGAATTTTGTATGTACTCGTAGGATAATTCAGATAGCACATATGGCAGCATCATTCCACGATCGGAGTGGATTACTATCACACTACAGCTGAGAAACAGAATTAAACTAACAGCTGCAGCTTTACTGTTCATCACAGCAAGGTAGAGTTGGGGTACTTCATACTTGTTACGGACTCGGATGCATTTTTACTCTGACTTTACTCTGAGCCTTTGGGACTCCATGGCATTTGATTTGTGATGCAATGAACAAAATAAATAAATAAAAATAACAAAACAGAAATAAATGGACACTCTGTCTGCAAGCAGACGTAGCCAGAGTTTGTTTCACCGTGTTGAGCAAACACACCTGCAGAGAGGCACACTCAGTCAACCAATATGCTTGAATGTTACTATGGGGACTGCTGTATAACATCGATTATCGAGGTGGCTGGCACAACGAAAACATAAAGACGGGTATGTAGCCAGTGTACAAGAAACTACAAGGCAGTTTCGCACGGCACGGGACCTGATAACTGGTAAAATCGCATGCAGTGTTTGTGCAGCCAAGACGGTGCTTGCATCACGGATTCGTCATAGTTAAGAACTTCATTAAGTCAAGTCACCCACATCATGTCTCTCACAGTTTACTAAAACAACATATATATATATAAAAAAAAAAAAGAAATATATTATTAATATTGGGCTATTAAGTCTTTTTAGGCGTAATGTATCCACACATGTATGCATCTGTAGTCACTTGTTGTCCACGCAGTGTTGTCAACTTAAACTGGTCCTTGATGAATTAACTTTAACTTTTTAAATAGTCGGGAACATTTTTTTATTGCTAAAGCAGACTGCAACTCTGAAAAACAGATAAACAGCACCTATTTATGGTTTTTCTATTTTAAAAGCATTGACGAGCTGCTTAAAATATGTTCTTTTACAGTTTTTTCAACAATAAAATGCACAATGAAATATGAAGTTATTTTGGACAGCAAAATGTTTTGTTTATAATTTAATTATAGAATGGGTGACCAGACATCCCGGTTTATTACATAGGACAGTCCTGGTTTTTGGTAGGGTCACTGATTTTTTCCCCTTAAATTAAATCTCCTCATTGTCCTTCTCGCTGTTGTCTCTGGTGTCGTTTGCCGAGAAGAAAATCAATTTTGTTGTGTCGCACATTGATTTGATGATACATTCATTCTAGTCTTCAGCAAATCAGCTGAAATGTATCTGGTTACCATGGCAATGAAGTCATGCACTCTAGCGCTCGCGATTTATGTTGTCCTGTCAGTCGTGTAACTTCTTTGCAAGTGCTAATTACTACTGTGTTGACTAATTATTTTCCCAAACCAGTTGGCAGATAGAGACAAAAAAGAAATCTCAGTATATATTATTTCTATTGTATTATTATTTAGATAGGGATCATTTTAGATAAAACTAAACTAAATTGAAAGGACAAATTGAAAATGAATTAGAAATAAAAATTACTCTGACAAATTGAAAATTAAAGTTTGAAACAAATAACTATGGTTTTTTATAACTAACACAGATTTCACTTTCTTTAGTCTATGTTTGAGTGGAGGGGAAAAAGCAACAAATAACTGAAATGTCAACAGAATGCAATAAGTGTGTTGAAGGACAGTTTTGTCTTCATACATCTAAAGCATATGCTTTCATTCTGAAACCACTTTGAAGTTTGTTCAGCAAGAAACTAATCATAAAATATAGAGGTGTTTTTGTTACATTTATATTGACAATTGTGTTTTCTTAGTTGTGAATGTTAAAATAAGCTTAAAATATTGATGTTGAGTTACAATTTGAATTCAGATTCATAAACATTAATTCGGACTCTGCCTGTTATGGACTCGGATTGAGTCCGACTCGGACCCTTCTGGACTTGGACTCGGATTCGATTGTTTAAAGACTCGGACTCGACTAAGGTGGACTCGAACCCAAATTATTTATTGTTTGTTAAATTGTTTATAAAAGCAATATCACACTTGCAATCGTGCTTTATTGTCCATTTATTATCACGGCTGTGATTACCTACGGCCGAATTACAGCCATGCTGATAAATAGACATACAGCACTCTTGCTTGTGTGATATTGCTTTAATAGCTCACTCTTATAACCATTTTTATAACTTTATTTTCTATATAGAGTGCCACAGTTTATGCAGCAACACTGCCAGTATGAAAGCACAAGCATTATCAACACATGCTGCTTACGCTCTGCTTCGGTGTGTGGTGTGCAACAGGCATTATACTAATTAGCACTCTTGGAGCGTTGCTTGTCTGATCTAATCAGATTAGAGAACCAAAACAAACTGTTGTATATATAATTTAATTAACTATATTTCTTCTTCTTTATCTTTCTTTTCCTGAAGTCATCTTCATGATATCTTGTTCTTATGAGAAAAATTACTGAAAAAACCTTTTTGGCACTCTGTCCCTTGATAATATCTGTAAAAACATCACAAAACCTGCTGAATGAGGATCAAGAAAGTAAAATCCACTCAGGATATAAAATTATAGGATATTCCTTACAATTAAAACTTTATCTCCTTTATTTAAGCCATTTATATATATATATATATTGTTTTTTTTGTTTTTTTGCCCTAAACGAGCTGTGAAGTGCAGATACGGGCACACCTTTTAATCAGATTTTGATTTGGCTATACTGAGTCTGGTACACACACTGAATTATAGTGTCAGATAAGATTATTATCCTGAGGTGTGATATGATCTCTGTCTTCATCTGATAGGCCTCATCAGTGTCAGTAGCGGAAATGTAAATGAAGGAGGGATGATGAATGGATAAGTATAAAATGTTCATTCTGTCCTTTGACTGCCATGACAGGCAGTGCTCCTCTGTCCTGTGCCACAGACACTCCATTAGAGGAAATGAAAGCCCTTAGCTGGACTGAGCCACAATTACTGGCACAATTACTTCCTCTTCAAATCGCCCCAGATCCCTATGCCTGATTATCAAATTAGAGCTATTAATAAGCTATCCACTGTGTGTGTGTGTGTGTGTGTATGTGCTTTCTCTTCCACGACAATGTGCACACGCTAGCATATACCGCAAATGTCTCTGTGATAACACTTAAGGTTGTATGCATTAAATGCTTAGTTCACCCAAGAATGAAAATTCTGTCATAATTTACTCACCCTCATGTTGTTCCAAACCCATATGCCTTTCTTTCTTAGGTGAAACACAAAAGGAGATGTTAGGCATAGTGTTAGCCTCAGTCATCATTTACTTTGTGTCAAGTTAAACGTAGTTTAACGTTGAGATCCCTGCACTCGGAATTGAGCTCCGTCCAGCTGTTTTTTAACACATCTTGTGTTGTCGCTGGTGTCAAGTAAGCCTGATCCTGTGTCCAAAATCGTGTACTGTCAGAGTATGTACTATATTTGATGAAGGACGCACTTCTCGGCTGGTAAAATAGTACAATCTTTAGGTCACTCTTCATTCATAAATGTCAGCAATGTCCCGTGACCCGAATATATGACATAACAACAACAACTGCCAAAATAATGTATTCTGGTTTTGTAACAAACCAGAGTACATTATGCACAAGGAACAACTTTCTTGGTTTTTATATTGCACTTGCAGTTCAAAAGAGCCATCCGACTTGTGGTTCTCTGACGTTTTTTTAAAATCTAGTGTTTTGAACGTGTCATCTCCTCAGCTCCCGAGGGATTATAAAATGGTAAAGTGCTGCACTACACTTCCGCATTGCCATACAGCTGGACTTTCGCTTACTGCCCCCTGCTGAAAACAGGTGGTACTTCAAGCTTGAATTGCTCTAATGATAGCAATATTCTTTTTTATGGTCCAGAGACATGATTGTTTTTTAACGCGCAAATTTTTTAAATAATTAATCGTACTGAATTCATACTTTAAATCAACAGCCCTACTTTTTTCCATATGGGGCAGGGCAGGTTAAACCCTCCCTGTATCAGTGACTTGCGTCACGTCATTATGACATTGCTGACAGCCTATCAGCCATCATGGCCTGCCTAATTAAGGCCGGTACATGTCACCTGGGAATGTCATGATCTGGAACCCAACATTTCCAGTTCCTGGCATGTCCGTCTATGTTGTTTATGTCTCCTGAGAGTGGGATTCGGAGACATCCCTGTGCTTCTTTGCACGTTTACTAATGCCTGCTTACTCCCAGTGAGCCGCCGCCCATGGGTTCACGTTAATTTGCATTTTTCAGTGTGCTATTGACCCTAACCATGGTAAAATGAGCGACCAGCTTCTCTGTATGCACCCTTGTATGGCTGGTGGCGTGTTCCTGTTGCCGGGGCAACAAGGCTAAAACTCCAGTTGCCCCCTGCAAGTGCTACTGTTTTGTTCTGACTTTGTTTTTATTGGATTTGTTTGTTTCTTATTAGTTTCTATTGCTCATGTTTTGTGTTTGATTGTTGTGCTGGTTGGGCTTCTGCTTACAGCAGTTTGTATTCTTCTATGAAGCCAGTTTAGCTTAATTGAGTATGCAGCTATTTGTTTCAATGCTGTATTTTGCCCTCAGGGAAACACACTTCCATCTCCCTGCCCCAGGATGATTTATATTGGGGCACTCAGTGTTGCTTTCTCTTATGATTTTATGCCCTCAATGGTGTCTTTTTCCAATGTGTTTTGTGATTTATTTTCTTAAATTTTGGAATTCTTTATTTTGTAAACATCTTGCATTTGCTTGCTTTTGAATAACTTTCTCTGTAATTTGTGTTTACATATTATGCCCAAACTGCTGCTTTTGCGCTGGATCTGCTTAAGCCTTGCTCAATATTTATAACAAGGGCCTACTCGTATGGTGCCAACTGGTTTTGTCAGTTTATTTATTTTGTGTTTGTTTTGTCTGTTGCAGGAGCAGAGAGGCTAGCTTTCTTTCCCTTCATTGGTGATGGTGTCCCTCTCAAAGAATGCACACAGTTTGTCAGCTATATCAGTGTGCACAGTTGTGTGGTGGAGTGTAATTTTTTGTGGGACCCCTTGCTCTAGCCTGACTTCTGCCGGTAAGCCTCAGCCCTGTAGTTATGATTTCTATTTGAAAGTCAATTTTTGTGTCATGGACTAACAGCTCTTTTTACTTGTAAATTATATTGTGTGTGTGTGTGTGAATGGGAACTCTGTGACTGGATTTCAATACTGTATGAGCCATTTAGGTGTTCTTGCTGTATTGGTTTGAACATTGATTTTATCAATTTTATTTTTTGTACTAAATAAAGATCTCTATTTTTATAATTGGACCCACGTCTCCTGTCCTGTGTGTAGAATGAACCTGTGTGACCTGTTTGGTTAAATCTGGTGTTTTCATTAACATTTCCCTGGGTGAAATTCCCAGGGTGGCGTAGTCAACCTGTTTTCTAACTTAAACCTCAATTTGTCATTTTACTCTACTCTGTCCTCCACTGTGCTACACATAAAATGAAAGTGAATGGTTGAACTGAGGCTAAACTGAGGCTGTAATTCTGCCTAACTTCTCCTTATGTGTTTCACGTAAGAGAGGAAGTCATACACATCCATCCATCTATTGTACTGAAAAGGTATGAACAGGATTTGGAAGTAGAAAGAGTAATATATATCTTTCTTTTCTCTCCCTCTCTCTTTCTTTCCTATTCTTTTTTTTGAATCACATTAATGCAAAGAGGGTTTTTAAACATATCATAGCAAAACTGTGACTCTCTCTTCAACTAAACAATAAAGGGTTTTTAATGTTCCTCTGAGAAAATAAAAGTAGACTTGGAAAGGAAAGTCGAGACCACAAACGCTGAATTAAATCTGATATGAAGCAATGTCTTTTCTCGTCTCTAAATCAGAGTCTGTATATTGAAAGTGTCACCTAATTGAAAGTGATTTAGGGCCCAGCATTGGTTGGCAGTGCATATATAAATTCACCCCTGACAGCCACTCGAAAGTCCTCCATATCAACATTATGAAGCATTTGCATGGCGGCACCTTGGAGATTATGCACCATGCAAATGATGTAGCTCACTGGATGAGGTGATTTCAGCACTCCCCGCACCCGTCCTCGCCCTCACACCCCAGGGGACAAGAGCTCTGCCTTTGTTCGCATATTCATTTTTCCTCCTTGTTTTGCATGTCCCTGGTTTTATATGCTCTCCTGCTTGGGCATCTAAAGGCATCAGTGCTCACAGACTCCAGGGATGCAGAAAACCATTTTTCATTTAAGACGCATGGCAGCCCAGCACTCTGCCCAACCCCCCATTGTACCTTTTAATAATGCCCTCTTGGATATTTCTTTTTTCCACATCTGAGCGATATGCAGAAGGTGTGTTTCTGTAACAATGGCTGAATAGATCAGCCATGGGATGATTATAAAATTGCACTCATTACCTTGACCTATTATCTTGAGTTTTTACAATATAAACAGAAATATTTTTCATATTCATTGTGAATTTTTTTTAAAAATCTGATACATTTAAATTTTAAGCAGAATTGTAAATTTCTGCACCACTATCAACACAAAAAAAAAAGGATATGCAAAAATAAGACTGCCAAAGGTCCGCCAAACACTTCTGTCTACCATTGTCTATCAAGCAGATTTATCTACCTTAAATTCGCACTGTCGGTTGAGCCTCTGTTGCTTTGTTTTTTTTTGTTTTTTTTTGTTGTTTTTTTAGCATCTTGACCAGCCCAACAGACCAATGTTTTGCCAACTTTTTGGGAAAATCAACCCCAAAAAAGTGTGCTTATACATAAAAAGCATCTCTGCATATTAAAAAGGATAACATACTTTAACTGGTGATAGACCAGTATATTGTCGATAAATCGGCTGACATTTGGCCGTTTTGAGATTATCGACATCGGGCCCATAACAATGTCCTCTTGGCTGATTAACAGAAGTATTACCAATAGCCTTATCAATAGATAATACACAATTTATTTATTTTTTATTTTTGAGTAAATATTGTATTGTAAATTAGTTGTTCATTTCACCTACTTTGTTTAGATCTTATTTGTTGTCATTTAATTGTACTATGAATATCTGCATTATATCGGCCATCGGCCACCCTGTTCTCTAGATATCAACATCAGCCATTGAAAAGCTGTATCAGCTGACCACGAATTTTAACATCATAAATATTGCACACTTCACCTTTAACAAAACCTATTATAAATGTTTTGGTTACTCTCTTACGTTTTTGCCTTAATAAAGCTATAACAAGATTTTTTTATATATAAATATTGTATAGCTGCATCAAATTTATATTTTTTTATGTTGATAACTTTGCCTCTGGGCTCATAGAGTGACCGTTTCCTCCCTGCCCCATGAGATGGCTCCTGACACCTGTGTGTTTGACAACAACAATGGCGCTTCATTCACGGCGCATTAGTCTGCCACTAATCTACCTACTGCTGAAACAAGTAGATTAGGAGTTATCATCTAGACGGGCAATAGTATCTGATGGATGACACCCTTCACTCTGCCCTGACAAGGGCTTCCCTCATCGCAACAGAAAATAGAATCACAAACAGCTCTCTTACTGTAATGACATTTTTCTCTCTATGTAATAGGATTTTCAGCACAGGGTCATACTGGCATGCAAGAGCAGTAAGGCATTGAAATTCCCCTCTAAAGTCATACTCTCACTGGGTTGTTTGTGTGTGTTTATTCTGTATTATGTGTGTTCTTAGTGCCGTGGATTGAGATTTGAGAATGACCGATACAATACAGATTATTTTTGAAGTGTCCGATAACCAATATGCAGAACTGATTTGTAATAGTTTTATTTCTGCTTTGTAACACGAGTAAATAATCAAATATTAATAATAATAATCCAAATAAATAAATGGATAAATAATCTTATAATCATTAGACTGCAAAATAAAAAATATAAAAATGCATTATAAATATTTGTATATTATTATGGCATTATGCAAAGTTGTTTTGCGATCTAAATAGTTACAAATTTAGTTTAATCTATGTTTCAGGTTTGTCTAACAGTTAAGCTTAAAATTTGAGATGTTTCTTACTTGCGAATGAATGGCTGTTACGTAAAAAAATTAAATATTAATTTATGTAAACAATATATTCAATAAGTTGCTTTACAGTTGCAATCAAATTATTCAACCCCCCTGACCAGCAATACATTCTGGTGATGTGAATTAAAACACATCAACTAAACCCCCAGTAAACAGTCAAAGTACGTTTTTAATACACATTTGAGTGATTTTGAGAACAAAGAGTTCAGTTTACCCAAATTTTAAAATAAAAAATAACTAATTATCTCCACAAATGACATGTCAAAAATATTCAACCCCCAAAGTCAATCATTTGTGGAACATCCTTTATCCTTAATAACAGCAAATAAATGTTTCATGTAAGTGTTCTCAGGCTTCGGACACCTCTCTATTAGAATTTTTACACATTTATCATGAGCAAAAGCTTCCAGCTCATTGACATTCTTTGGTTTCTGTGCTGCCACTGCTTCCTTGAAGTCCCAACAAAGGTTTGCAATGGGATTTTTATGATGGACTGGAAGGGCCATTTAAGGACATTCCACAACCTATCCCTGAACCAGATTTTGGACAGCTTGGATGTATCTTTGGTGTTATTGTCTTGCTGGAAAGTCCATTGATCACCGAGCTTCAATTTACACACTGAAGGCATCACATTTTTCATGCCAAAATGGCCTGATACCTGAAAGAATCCATGGTGTCAGTCACATAGTCAGGATAGCCGTTTCCTGCAGCCGCAAAACACCCCCATAACAGGACTGACCCACCTCCATGCTTGACTGTGGGGATGGTGTCGTTCTTGTCGTCACCTTGTCATCTTACTCCAGACGTACTGCTGACCCATGGGTCTAAAACTCATTTTCAGTTTAGTGTCATATGTCTATAAAACCTTCTTCCAGGACTCCACAGGTCTTTCCTAATTACTTCTTGAATATTCAAGTCAACATTTCCCTCGGTGAAGTTTTGCTTTCTTCCACACCCCAAGAAGGTTGCTGTTGTACCATATTTAAATAAATTATGAATGGTGCTGCCAACTTTGTCTATTGGAAATTTAAGTGCCTTGGAAATGTACTTTTAGCCATTACCTTTCTTGTGTAATGAAATAATCTCCTCTATTAGCTTTTGAGACAGCTTATTTTTAATTGCATTTTTTGCATAGAAATACATTTTTGCTTGCAACGCTAAACTTAAATTTTAAAACTTAAATAAGTGCCATTGCAGATTGATGACTTAATTTTGTTTTAAAACAATTATTTGTGTAGCCTTACATATTTAAGAAACAGCTACATGCAATAGGGGTTGAATAATTATGACATGGCTGTATTTTTAAAAAAAATCCTGCTATTTAGAAATATTAGGTTATATATTCACACTATGACTTTGAATGTGTCACTCAACTGATATAGATGTAAAGTTGAAAAATTCTGGGTCATCAGAAAAGCTTACCTTATAGAACTGATTTTTGTTAAAGGAATATTCCGGGTTCAGTACAAGTTAAGCTCAGTCAACAGCATTTGTGGCATGATGTTGATTACCACAAAAATTAATTTCGACTCGTCCCTCCTTTTCTTTAAAAAAATTAAAAATGGAGGTTACAGTGAGGCACTTACAATGGAAGTGAATGGGGCCAATATTTGGAGGGTTTAAAGGCAGAAATGTGAAGCTTATAGTTTTATAAAAGCACTTACATTCATTCTTCTGTTAAAACTCATGTATTATTTCAGCTTTAAAGTTGTTTAAATCGTAATTTGTACAGTCATTTTAGGGTTTTAGAATTTGTTGACAATACATCATCATGGCAACAAAGTTGTAGAATTGGCTATAACTTTACACAGAGAAGGTTAGTAACACATATTGTTTATGGCTTGTGGCTATACTTTTAAAATAGTGAGTATTTTATCATTTACAGATCGGCCCCCATTCACAAGTGCCACACTGGAACCCAGATTTTAGTTTTTTTGTTTTTTGTTTTGTGGTAATCAATATTATGCCACAAATGCTGTCGATTGAGCTTAACTTAGATTGACCCGGAATATTCCTTTAAGTAGAAAAGTGTAAATATCGGTACAAATTATCAGTCTGTTAAAACCGATTATCAGTCCATCTCTAATTTAGACTATTATCTACTTTCATGAATAAAGGACTTATAAGTAGCTAGACAGATGCTACTTTTTTATTTCATTAATTTTATGAGTTACTCACTTACTATAAGCATGGCTAATGGAGCTCAGTGTCCTTAAACAGCAAATTTGATGGGGGACATTACAGCCCAGGCCTGCTGTGTGTTTGATTAAACTGCTTGAGTTCAGGGAGACACAACAGGATGCTAATCTTGGGAAAGAGATTGGAGATTGTCCTCCATTTCCCCTCAGCACCAGCACTGTCTTTCATTATGGGAGGAGAGAGCTGAACATTGAGAGGAAATGAAAGAGTTGAAGGAAAAGAGATGAGATAGAGCTTTGATTAATTAAGCCTCCTACACTCATCAGGCTCCTCACATGGGTGAGTGCTTGTGCTGATCAGATGTGAATACCTCAGGGAGCTCGAACAGAGCAAACTGGATGCAAAATAATGAATATTAATACATTCCTAATGCCCAGTTTACTCACAAATGGGCCATGTGTTTCTCTGGGCCAAGTGGGATTGTTGACAACACAGGAAATACTGTATGTTCCCTACTAATGCTAATCAGAATGCTGCATGCTGAATAAGTTTTGGATTCAGGGCAGGGGGCAATTGATAATGGTCTTGGAGTAACAGAAGATTTCAGATGCTCCCATAACTCAGATTATAATTTTGCACATATTAATGTGATATGGCAACTTGAAGATTTGCAGAGAGCTAGTGAAATAGTAATCCAGTGAAAAAGATTTGTCCACAAATACTGTACATCAGAAGACTTCAAAATGTCAATGAAGTACACTGACAAATTTCTTTTGATGGGGTTTGGCTGGGTTAGCATGGCCCAGTTTGCCACTACTGGTAGATGCTGTAAGCATTTTCTCTACTGACAGCTATTCAAAAGTAGCCATGTATTATAATGACATAACATTTATTTCCAATCAACATACAGTAAAAAATTGAAATATTTCCTTATATTAAAGTAGATGTTGCACCACACATATTTTCCCTCTGGTGATGTTTGGGCATTGTTTGCTCTTGTTGAAAAATCTGCAATCAATAAAAAATAATTTAAAAAAGGAGAATCAGGACAAGTCTAATCGTTGCAGTTAGCTTTACTCAAAATGTGGACTAAAATAAATGCATGTAAGTAACATTTAATTTTGTTCTGTCTGTATAGCCTATTATATCACAGTCTCAGTACTGTGTGTCAGAGATACACGTCAATGGACTGCATCTCAGAGGAGTCCATGTAGGACTAATAAAATCTATAAAAAACAATAAATACTTCATGTTTGCTCAGGATCCTCAGTTAAAGGATAACCTCATCAAACTCCAAATTAGTGGCAGCCATAAATGTATTGCATCTATAAATAATTCACTTGGGCCATCTGTTAAAGTGCCTGATTTAATTCCAGTGAATGCAGAGAAAAGCCAGTGAGTCTGTCTTGTGTGGTGGGGGCATCCAAGAACTTGCTCGCATTCAGACAGTCAGACAGTGGTGAGCATTCACTGCATGAAGGACATTTGAGGCTGAAAGCACTGCGCAATCTAAAACAGAGACCTGCTATTGATTTTTTGACAGTTAATTATTCTCACCAGCAGTTTTTGTGCAACTTTGACAGAGT
This sequence comes from Myxocyprinus asiaticus, assembly GCF_019703515.2. Taxonomy (NCBI): domain Eukaryota; kingdom Metazoa; phylum Chordata; class Actinopteri; order Cypriniformes; family Catostomidae; genus Myxocyprinus; species Myxocyprinus asiaticus. The sequence goes on along the minus strand of NC_059357.1, from coordinate 24,285,029 downwards.
TGTTTCTGTATATTTTGCAGTTCAGTGACATTGTGTTGATGGTGAGAGATGGAATAATCTCACTGCCTGAGATTTGTGTCAGAAATGCTCATGTTGTGTGTAGTGTGTCCTTGAATATATGAGTGGAAACATTTGGAGATGCTGTTGTTAGGCTTGAACAGGGCTCTGGGGAGCAGTAGATCTGTTATTACACTTGAAGCCCTGCAGCTCCAATTATTTGCCCCCTCTTCCCTGCCCTCACTCGCACCTTTCCAGCTCAAATGGCAATGGAGTGACAGAACAATATAACCTGGCTTAGAATGAGATCAGTCCGCTGTCAGCACAGACTGAACTCTCGTCCAGGACACAACCCAGAGCAGGTGCATGGTGAAATGAGACTGTGCTGATAAATAGAGAGGGTAAGGAGGGGTCTGGATCAGATGTTGTTCCACTAACAACTGTAGTGAATGGGGCCTATTTTAGGAGGATTTAAAGGCAGAAATGTGAAGCTTATAATTTTATAAAAACACTTACAATAATTCTTCTGTTAAAACTTGTGTAAGATTTAAGCCCTAAAATTGTTAAAATCATTGTTTACCAGGATAACACGGTTTACGGCATTACGTCATCAAGGCAACAAAGTTGTAAAATTGGCTATAACTTTAATCAAAAAAGATTAGTAAGCGATTTTATGACACTAAAATCATGTTAACATTAGGGGTGTGTAAAAATATTGATTTTCTGATGCACAGAGATCTTCGTTTAAACAATCTCAATATTGATTCTTAAATCCCCAGATTGATCTTTTAATCTATACGCAACCCTCCACTACAATGAGTGAAAATCACTCACATTAGCAACCAAATTTCACACTATGCGACTAAAATGTATACTAGCAACTGGCTTGTAAATGTTTAGAATGAACTTACCAGTGATTGTGTAGTATAGCGTTGAAGTATTCAGCAGCGAGATCCTTTCACTTTGTGTTGAGAGTAAAAGTTGTTCCGTGTAATGTGTGTGTCCGAAGAGGAAATCCACAATGTTTCTATTAATACCCCTTCTGTTCTCTACAGTCAGTTGTTGATCGAAAACAACAAAAAAGAAACATTTAATTCTACTCACACATAGGACAGATGAGGTAAAGCCATTCGATTCCTTTCTCGTTAGCTTGCGCTCATTTACAGATGCTGTTTACAGAAATGCCAGTTTTGTTAAAGAGACAGCACCGGATTTAGCATGTGTTCAACAAATCATTGTTAATACCTGTAAATAGTACAAATTATTTTATTAAACAATAAAATGTAAAGAAAATAATATATGCAATATATTATCATTTATTAATTTAAAAATGGATTTGTTTCGCAAAAATGTGACCAAAATGATGAAAAATGAATAAAATATGATTTGTAAAATTTATATTTTCTTAACGTGTCACGATGCAGAGAATGATAGAGGCTCAGGACCAAAGCGCAGAGTTGAAAACAGGGAATTTATTTGTACACATAATAAAGGCAAAATCCAACATAAACTCCCACAAGGGGGAAAATAAAACAAACAAAAACATAAGGGGAAAAAGGTTATCCAGGCTGGGGCAGAGGAAACAGGGAACAGGACCGACCAGACCGAAACAGGAACTAGGGAATGTACATAAACACGAACAAACTGGAACTGACCAACAGACAAGACCGACTGGAACATACAAGACGAACTGGCACTGGACAGCACACACGAGGAAACTAACATAGGGAAGGAAATCAAAAAGGTTAATGCAGGGCAGGTGAGACAGATAAACTAATAATGGGCAAACAAGGAGGCGGGGTATGACGTAAGACAGAGGGACACGCGGTGATACAGAAACAAAACAAAGCCACGTGCACTCAAAAGACAATAAAACACTCGAATGGCATGAGCACACAACGCCAAGACAATAAGGCAATATATACTCATGCCAACTGACAGACCAGACGAGAGAATGCGTAGCAATGGCAAACAAAGCAATGCCACGCATTCCCACACTAAACAAAGCCTGACCGTACATCGAGGCAAACGCCACACGATGCGCGCAACAGGCGACAAAAACAAGACAGGACACCTGTGCGAGAGTTCAGCCACACACAAACCCGAAGCTTTGGACCAAAGTGACTGAACCTCAGCGTAACGTGAGGACAGCTTGTGACCCATGTGCGCAGCGCAAAGTAAGTGCAATGCACGGTTGTGAGAGACAGACACAGATTATGGACGCAAGTGCATCCCGCCAAGGTGACAAGCGCAATGCACTCACACCAATACAAGACAAGACATGGAACATGAGTATCTGGATCCTGATGCCAAAACCGAAATCAAACCAGATAGAAGGGTCAGGATCCAGACACCATGCTCCGGACATGAGACACGAGATCAACCGAAGAGCACACTGCAGGGAACTATAAACCCGAAGCTGTGCGCTCAAAGAAAGACAGAAAGAACATGGAACATGAGTGTCCGGATCCCGACACAGACCGAAACCGAACCAGACAGGGGAGTCAGGATCCAGACATTAAACAAGACAGACCGAAATCAAAACCGGACCCGTGCGCTCACACAAAGACAGCACATGAAACACAAGACAGACATAGGATGATGATGCCACGGTCCTGTGAGACAAAAACCCAGACTGACAAGAGTGACAGGGCCGTGACATTATGTACCTAATTAGAAGGTCCCCTGTATGATTAACAGCATTAGCTGGGAGAGAATATCTTTCATATTTAAGCAAAAGGGACATTATAACTGAAATATACCCATATGAATCAATATCGAATCAAAATCGGAATCAAATGGAACTGAGAGCTTGTGAATCGGAATCAAATCTGGAAATCTGTATCAATACCTAGCCCTATTTAACATGCATATTGTTTATGTCTTGTGGTTATACTTTTGAAACAGTGAGTATTCTCTCATTGTAACCCAGATCTGTGCTTTTTTTTTTTTTTTTTAAGAAAAGGAGGGCTGAGTTGAAATGACTTTTTGTGGTAATAAAAATGGTCACAAATGCAGTCAAGTGAGCTTAACTTGTATTGAGCCAGGAGTATTCCTCTAAAAACAACACTGAATCTTTTTGTATATTACCATGAACAGAATAGGCCCAACAATATTCAGAATTATTAACATGATAGAGGCTGAATAGGAAAACTGAATTTGGTTTCTATAAAAGTTCCTTGAATATGGTGGTTTCATGCTCTCTACAGTCAATAAAACTATGTTTGTCCTTGTTGTTAGTGAACCTGTATTTAATGTAGTCTGGGTAGTTTTGTTTTTGAAGATGAGGGCATGTCACGATCGCTGTCTTTCGTGTCTGGGCGCTGCCCACATGGAGACAGCATTCGTGGATGCTTCATGTACTCATTGCGAGAACATATCCATGGCAACAGTGCAGTCGCGGCTTGCCTTTGTAAGAAAGCAAGCCACCCCAGCGGCTCCCCGCCCCAGTCCTTCTACCCACGGGTATGAGGCCGGCGCGGCTAGCACTGGGGGCGATTTGGGGACCCCAATGGGACCACCTCTGCTGGGTATCCCCCCACGAACCTCCCATTCCCCAGCATGCTCGTCTGCCCTGATCGGGCTTCCGGATGAGTCCACTGGCTGGTCTCACGGCGAGTTCAACCTCATATTCGGAGCCCACAAAGGTGATGAGCTCTTGAGCGCAGCATCGGAGAGCGGGCTCGTCCAGTCGGACGCGGAAGCCTCAGCTGGGCTCCTCCCCTCGGGTGCGGTTGCCTAGCCACAGGCTGATGCGGAGATGATGGACATGCTTTCCCGGGCAGCCGCGAGCGTCGGGCTAGAGTGGAACCCTCCACTCTCCCCTGAACCCTCGCGGCTCGATGATTGGTTCCTGGGCTCGCAGCACCGCTCACAGCCACGCCCCACCCCAGTTCCTTTCTTCCCAGAAGTGCACGAGGAGCTGACAAGGTCGTGGGAGGCACCTTTTACTGCCCGGTCCCGATCTTTCAGCTCCCCTGCCCTCACTACCCTCGATGGTGGGGCGGCCAAGGGCTATTCGGCGATCCCCCGGTGGATAAGGCGCTCGCAGTGCACCTATGCCCGCAGAGTGCCGCCACCTGGCGCGGGCGCCCAAATGTCCCGTCCAAGGCCTGTAGGTTTACTTCGTCCCTGACGGCCAAAGCCTACGGTGCCGCTGGACAAGACGCCTCCGCCCTGCACGCCATGGCTCTCCTGCAAGTCCACCAAGCCAAGGTGCTAAAGGAACTGCACGAGGGTAGTTCCGCCCCGGGATTGATGCAGGAGCTGCGCTCAGCGACCGACCTCGCTCTCCGGGTGACGTAGGTCACGGCGCAGTCTCTCGGGCAGGCGATGTCCACCTTGGTGGTCCAGGAGCGCCACCTTTGGCTCAACCTGGTCGAGATGGGAGAGGCCAACAAGGCACGGTTCCTTGGCACCCCCATTTCCCAGGTTGGCCTGTTCGGCGACACCGTCGAGGACTTTGCCCAGCAGTTCTCGGCGGTGAAGCAGCAGACGGAGGCTATCCGGCACATCCTGCCCTGGCACGGCTCAAGATCCTGCACCCTGTCTGCTCATCACCAAGGGTGTCCCCCTGCAGTGACTGCACTGGCTCCGCCGCAGCCCACCCCTGCGGCCCGGCCCCGGCGTGGAGCCCACCGCAGGAAGCAGACACCACCCGTCTCACGGCCGGCTGCCAAGAACCCGCAAAAGGCTTCGAAGCACCCCTGAGACAGGCGACCCAGGGACGACTAAACCTGCTGCTCTGGAGCTGGTAAGCAGACCACTCCATCCCACGGTGGAGGGCCGGGAGGAGAATCTTTTGTTACCTTTTCATTTAATTTCGCTGCATGCCCAAGTGGCTGTGGTACCCAAGAGTTCAGCAAGAGCGGTTTCCTTGTTCCCTGGGTCACATACCCGGTGCGCTGGCCGTTATCATGACCACCATCCACCATTCCATTTTGGCAGGTTTGGCGCTCCAGTAGTGGTCTCCCCGACCCTGCGCGCCCAGCTGTGGCACAAATCCGCCCTGATGTGACGGTCTCCATGGGTCACGAGGACAGGCCTCTTCCTTCCCCGTCCCAGGCTGTTCCGTGGGTGGTCACAAGGAGCCAGGTAAGTTCTTCGATGTCCCTGAACTCAGCACAGCCACGACATAGCGTGGCACCTTAGGCTCCGCCTCGCGGTGAGGCCCCACCTGCCCGTACGTCCGACGAGATTGTCCCCTTGTTCCCCCTCACCCGGAGCTTGGACACGTGGCTTGCACTTTCCAACCCGTCGTGATGGCTGGTGCGGACCGTCCGACTCGGCTACGCAATTTAGTTCACCAGGCACCCGCCCAGGTTCAGCGGCATCCACTTCACCTTGGTGAAGGACGAGAACGCCGCTACCTTGCACGTGGAAATCGCTACCCTCCTACGGAAGGGTGCGATAGAGCCTGTTCCTCCGGCCAAGATGAAGAAGGGGTTTTACAGCCCCTACTTCATTGTACCGAAGAAAGGCGGTAGGTTGCGGCCAATCTTGGACCTGTGAGTACTGAACCGGGCCTTACACAGACTCCCATTCAAGATGCTGATGCAAAAATGCATTCTAGCGAACGTCCAGCATCAAGATTTGTTTGCAGCAGTAGACCTGAAGGACGCGTACTTCCATGTCTCGATGCTACCTCGACACAGACCCTTCCTGTGGTTTGCATTCAAGGGTCGGGCGTATCAATACAAGGTCCTCCCTTTCGGCCTGTCCTTGTCCCCTCGCATCTTCATGAAGCTCACAGAGGCAGCCCTTGCCCCGTTAAGGGAAGTGGGCATTCACATCCTCAACTATCTCGACGATTGGCTAATCCTAGCTCACTCTCGGGATATGTCGTGTGCACACAGGGACCTGGTGCTCTCGCACCTCAGCCGACTAGGGCTTCGGGTCGACTGGGGAAAGAGCAAGCTCCTTCCTGTTCAGAGCATCTCTTTTCTCGGCTTGGAGTTGGACTCAGTCTCGATGATGGCACGCCTCATGAACGAGCGCGCACAGTCGGCGCTGACCTGTTTGAAGGCGTTCAGACAGTAAACAGCGGTTCCACTGAAACTGTTTCAGAGTCTCCTGGGGCATATGGCATCCTCAGCGGTGGCCACTCCGTTCGGGTTGATGCATATGAGACTGCTTCAGCACTGGTTCCAGACTCAAGTCCCGAGATGAGCATGGCGCCGCGGGACATATCGCGTGGCCATCACGCCGGTCTGTCACTGCCTCTTCAGTCCTTGGACCGACCTTACATTTCTACAGGCAGGCGTTCCCCTAGAGCAGGTCTCCAGGCACGTCGTGGTTACGACAGATGCTTCCAAAATGGGCTGGGGCGCTGTATGCAATGGGCCCATAGCTGCGTTGGCACATCAACTGCCTCGAGTTATTGGCAATTCTGCTTGCCCTGCGGAGGTTTCGGCTGTTAATCCAGGGCAAGCATGTCTAAGTTTGGACAGACAACACGGCAATGGTGGCATACATCAACCGTCAAGCCAGTTTACGCTCCCACTGTATGTCACAACTCGCCCGCCGTCTCCTCCTCTGGAGTCAGTAGCACCTCAAGTCACTGCGAGCCACTCACATCCAGGGCGACCTCAACACTGCAGTGGACACGCTGTCATAACAGGTTACCCTCAAGGGAGAGTGGAGACTCCACCCTCAGATGATCCAGCTGATTTGGAGTCGATTCAGGCAGGCACAGCTAGACCTGTTTGCTTCCCGAGAATCCTCCCACTGCCCGCTCTGGTACGCCCTGACCGAGGCACCTCTCGGTATAGATGCGCTGGCCCCCTGGACTTTGCAAATATGCATTTCCCCCAGTGAGCCTACTTGCACAGACCCTGTGCAAGGTCAGGGAGGATGAGGAGCAGGTCATCCTGGTAGCACTCTACTGGCCCACCCAGACATGGTTCTCGTCCCTCACGCTCCTCGCGACAGCCCCCCTCTGACGAATTCCCCTGAGGGAGGACCTTCTTTCTCAGGGGCGGGGCACCATCTGGCACCTGCGACCAGACCTCTGGAATCTCCATGTCTGGCCCCTGGATGGGATGCGGAAGACTTAAGTGGCCTACCACCCGCGGTGGTAGACATGATCACTCAAGTTAGGGCCCCCTCTACAAGGCGCCTGTATGCCTTGAAGTGGCGTCTGTTCGCTAAGTGGTGTTCTTCCCGACGTGAAGACCCCCCAAGATGCGCTGTCGGATCAGTGCTTTCCTTCCTGCAGGAGAGGTTGGAAGGATGGCTGTCCCCCTCCACCTTGAAGGTGTATGTAGCCGCTATAGTGGCTCACCATGACACAGTGGACGGTAAGTCCTTAGGGAAGCACAACCTGATCATCAGGTTCCTGAGAGGCGCCAGGAGGTTGAATCCCTTCAGACCGCGCTTCATTCCCTCATAGGACCTTTCTGTAGTTCTTCAGGGTCTACAGGGAGCCCCTTTTGAGCCCCTGCAGTCAGCTGAGCTTAAGGCACTCTCTTTGAAGACTGCCCTCCTGACTGCGCTCACTTCCATCAAAAGGGTAGGAGACCTGCAAGCTTTCTCTGTCAGTGAAATGTGCCTGGAGTTCATTCCGGGCTACTCTCATGTGATCCTGTGCACAAGGTTCCCATGACATCCATCAGGGAACGGAGGTTACGAAAGTAACCAGGACATTCCCTATCTGTCACTCACTCGACGTTGTGTCGATGTAGTGACACTAGGGTTCCCTATATGAAACGCCACAACTGGCTGAACTGTGTTACGTGAACTGGCAGTGTGTGATGGGCAGACCACTGTGTGCCTCATAGCCAGCGCACCAGGCCGACATGTAACCTCCCCCAACACTGTTATGAGTGTCGGACGGCCCTTCGGGGACAAGTCGACTGCCCAAAAGATAGAGACAGGCTAGCCCAGTCGTGGCCTCTTATCCTCTATTTTTCCTCTCCCCAAAAAAATAGTTAACCGACTGGGGCCACCAGGTCTACGTCGGGGGGTGTCCCTCCCAAGGGGAAGACACCGCAGAGATCACACCGTGGGGGGGGGGGTGTCACATGGTCTTGCCGAGCTTTGTCGGAAGTATGTCATATGGAGAAGTCACATGGTAGGTCCTACCCTACAGGGGAGGAATTTCTACAAACATGGTGACTGGGGCAGAGGGGCCTCTGCCCAAGGAAGACGCAGTTTACCAACAGGGAAACTAATTAGCAGAAGATATACGTCACATGGGGTTACCTATGGGGAACTAACACACGCGGAGCACCTACCCCAGTACAGGGCTTAGTTAGCACATGTACTGAGCCGGTAGCAAGTTTCTCCGCAAACTCGTCTGCCACAGGGCTCGGAGGAAATCATCCAGGGAACACAGTTTGTGAACACACTGGGAGTCAACAGCGCATGTCTTAAGCTCAGGGGAGGTGAAAGGCATAATACGCAAGTGATACACCCGGCCAGCTGTCCCGGACTTACCTGCTTGTGACTGCCACTACATGGGATGAAACTGGTTCCACCCGGAGATTGTAGAACTTCGCAAAAGTGTTGAGTGTTACCCAGCCCGCTGCTCTGCAAATGTCTGTTAGAGAGGTGCCACTGGTTAAGGCCCAGGAGGCCACCATACTCCTGGTAGAATGGGCTCATAGCCCTGCTGGGGGCGGCACGTCCTGGGCGTGATATGCCATTGTTATGGTGTCAATGAGCCAGTGGGTGATCCTCTGCTTGGAGACAGTGCTTCCTTTCTGCTGTCCACCAAAGCAGATAAAGAGCTGCTCAGAGACTCTAAAGCACTGCATGTGATCCAAATAGATGCATAAAGCACACACCGGACACAGCAATGTCAGGGCTGGGTCTGCCTCCTCCTGGGGCAGCGCTTGCAGGTTCACCACCTGATCCCTAAAAGGGGGAATGAGAAGTGTCACTACATCGACACAACATCTCATTCCCTCCATCAGGGAACTGAGGTTACGCAAGTAACCAGGACATTTGCTTAGTAGTGTATCTCCCCCTATGAAGGTACACGTCTTTGGAAATAGTCCATCACCAGACGTAGCCATTCATGGCCTCAGAAAATCTGTCCACCAGGAAGGACAAGAGCAGGATCCTGAAGTGCAACAGTTTGTAGAACGTGATTTCTATGTAGAGGATGGGTTAAAGTCCCTTCCCACTGTAGAAGCAGCAGTGAGTTTGCTGAAGCAAACACAAAGCATTCTTGCTAAATCAAACCTGAGATTGCATAAAATTGCCTCAAATAAGAGAGAAGTCATGGAAGCCTTCCCGTCCCAAGACTACGCTAGCAATCTGAAAGATCTTGATCTTGGCACAGACAATCTTCCCATACAGCGAAGTCTGGGTCTAAATTGTGATCTCAAAACAGATCGTTTCATTTTTAAAGTGCCAGATGTAATTAAACCTTTCACACATCGAGGTGCCTTGTCAACCATTAATATTCTGTACGACCCTTTAGGGTTCGTAGCCCCAGTGACTGTCCAAGGCAAATTCATTTTATGACAGTTAATTCTAGGGAACACTGATTGGGACTCTCCACTGCCACAAGGCATGGAAGAATCATGTGTTAAGTGGCGAGAGTCTCTGCAAGAGTTAAGGCATCTTCAAATTCCTAGAACCTACACTGAGGTCTCACCATCAGAAGCTGCACGCAGAGAGTTGTGCGTATTTTCAGACGCCTCTACTAAAGCTGTTGCTGCAGTGGCTTATCTTAAGTTCTCTTATGCCTAAGGAAACAGCCACATAAGTTTTGTAATGGGTAAAGTGAAACTTGCTCCACTTCCTGAGCATACCATTCCAAGGTTGGAACTATGCGCTGCAGTCTTGGCAGTGGAACTGGCCGACCTCATCTCATCTGAGATTGACAGCAATCTTGATGCCATCACTTTCTACACAGACAGCAAGGTGGTATTGGGATACATACATAACCAGACCAGATGCTTTTATGTGTACGTAACCAAGTCTTAAGGATAAGAAGATCTAGTCAACCTGAACAGTGGTTTTACGTACATACTGACCAAAATCCAGCAGATATAGCAACAAGGTCCATAACTGCAACATGCCTTGCAAACAGCTCATGGTTTTCAGGGCCAACATTTCTTGCTGAATCCTCCAAGTTCTCCAAAGAGAGAAACTTTTGAGCTTATAAATCCTGAATCTGATGCGAATGTGCGACCAGAAGTCTCTAATATGAGCACTACAACTGTGAGCAAGAAGCTGGGATCACATCGCTTCTCCAGATTCTCTAATTGGGAATCACTTATCCGTTTTATTGGATGCCTCTTCACATTGCCAATGTTTTTCATAAACCATTGTCTGATGAATCTTCAAACTGCAGAAGTTGGCATTATTGTTCATCAGGTTGCTCATCTGAAAACCTCTCAAAAGATAAGGTTGTAGTCATGCATGCTGTACAGGAAGAAACCTATGCAATGGAGTTTTCATGCCTTAAGAACAAGGAAAAGCTTCCTAAAACAGTCCACTCACTTCCCTCAATCAATTCATTGATGAATATTGCCTCCTGAGAGTCGGAGGTCACATTACAGCAGCAAAATTGGATCAGGATGAAAAGAACCCTCTGGTCATTCCCAGTAAGCACCATATTGGATCCTTACTAGTAAGGCATTATCATCAACAGACCCAACATCAAGGACACTTGCTCAAAGAGGGAGCTATCCATGCAGCCGGCCTATGGATCATCAGAGGCATGAGACTTGTGGATAGCGTCATACACCATTGTGTCCTTTGCCAAAAGCTTTGTGGCCACCTTCAGACTCAGAAGATGGCTTGTCTTTCATCAGACCACATATGTACAGATCCTCCATTTACCAATGTAAGCCTGGATGTATTTGGCCCATGGACCATCTGTGCACGGCAAACAAGAGGCGGTCTGGCACATGACAAACGATGGGCAGTAATTTTCACTTGCCTGAGTGTATACACACTCCTCACTTCTGAATCCAAGTCAAAATGATGTATTCATTATAAAGTAATATAGTAGTGGCGCTCAATTATGCCAGGCAGGGAGTGTTCTGTTACAGTAATTCAGAAAGTTAATAGTAATTAAAAAGTAAATATTTGTTTGCTTAGTAGTGTATCTCCCCCTAGTGGTTGTTCTGAGAATATCCCTTTATATTGTTCAGAATGTCCTGAGACTAGTCAGGTGATCAATAAGGAAGTTAATGCTTTCCATGCTGTCCAGTTCTGTACACATGTAGCAATGAATCAGCATCCATCTGCATTCATCTTTGGCCTTTGGTAGCTTCGTCGGTATGTTTTATTACTATTGTTTATACATCTTCAATAGTATTTGATTATTTTAAGTATTCATAACTTATGCAGTTAGTTTTGAAAGTCATCTGAATTTGCTCAATGGATTGCTTGGGAGCTATAGTGTGTTCATTGTTGCTTTATCATTATCTTATTTGCTCGCATATATAATTTCATATGTCATTTATAAGTAAAGCAGCATCTTTAAGAGTTAAATTCATTATTTGATAGTTTACAAGACATTTGTGAAAGTATTTATTCATGTACATATTGTGAATGGAAATTCATATTGTTTATTGTAATTCTTTATTTTATAGTTTTACCTATCCTTATTAAACTTTGGAAAGAGACATTCCGTGTCTGTGAAGTCTTGATGAGGGTGGAGTTTAGCTTGCTGTCAAAATATACAGCGAACGTATATAGAGAACAGTACAGTAATAATATTTTTATGATCATGTTTAGTAAAATTACTTACATTTATGACATACAAATACACACTGTGTGATTTTTTGAGATTATAATACTACTTGGGTATGACTGTAAAACTAACTACTAGATATGATTTTCATTTGTGGTTATGAATATATGTGTGGTTACCACTGTAAAGCTGTTCATATACAATCAGCAGCATGTAATTCTTTGACTTAATTAGCAAAAACTCATTGCCATAATTACTCATTAAAAAGCCCTGCCTCCCACCCAGCTTACTGTGTTTTGTTCAGAGCCATTTTTGAATATGTTAACTTATTTAACTGCTCCTGAGTGAGCTGATTATAAGATGAGGAGAGGAAACTGAAAGAGAGGATGAATTAGGCTGCTGAAAAAAAGGTATTTAAATATCAATAGTGGTTAAATTTGCAGAGAGCCTTAAAGAGTGGCCTTTTTGCACCCAGCATGTATTAGTGTGATGAAGCTAACATCTTAACCTGCAGCTGCAGATTGTGCTTATTTGTGTGAGCAGAAGTGCAGAGCTGGTCAATTAGAAATAACTCTGGCCTGGAGCCTGTATGATGGAGACCTCTTCCCAGAAAAATTAGGCCATTAGGCCGTTGAGGATAGTGTTCAGAAAAGCATAATTCTCTCTTAAATGAAATACTGTTTGCACAGTTAAACCTACAGAAGCCCCCTGCCGCTTTCTTACTGAAGCTGCTCGGTACATTTGTGTGTGTGCTATCCACACACTGTAAGCTTTATCGACATATTTACCAGTGTAGCTGACTATGTAATTTGTTTTATGTATCTGCACGCTTATAATCTTATCTTCTTAAGATACATGCATTAATAAGATCTGTATTCTTTTCAAGTAATTTAGATCTATAGATCTATTACATACACTACCATTCAAAAGTTTGGGGTCACTTGCCTGAAATGTTTCTCATGATCTTAAAAACCTTTTGATCTGAAGGCATATGCTTAAATGTTTGAAATGAGTTTTGTAGACAAAAATATAATTGTGCCAACGTATTAATTTAATTACAAAACTAAAATTTAAAAAATAAATAAATAAATAAATAAATAAACGTTTTTAAATGGATGACTTTTACCGAATAATTAAGAAAAGCAGGCACTAAGTGCCCAGCATATAGATGGGAACTCTTTCAATACTGTTTAAAAAGAAGTTGGTTGAGAAAATACCAAGAGTACATTCCTGCAAAATCTAGGCAAAGTGTGGCCTCTTTGAAGATGCTAAAATATAACATAGTTTTGATTTATTTTTGATTTTTTTAGTCCCATAGTTCCATTTCTATTATTACATACTTGTGATGACTTTACTATTATTCTAAAATGTGAAAAAATAAATACAAATAAAATAAAGAATGAGTAAGTGGCCCTAAACTTTTGAACAGTAGTGTATAAGATCCATATTAATTTATTTACTAAAAAGATTTGGACAAAAATATTCATGATCATTTACAAAAATGGTCATTTTAATCTACTTTTTATTTTGACATAATTGAAAGTTAACAAAACTATAAAGACTTTATGTACTATTTCAATATACACTCACAGACCACTTTATTAGGTACACCTGTAAACTATTCATGCAATTATCTAATCAACCAATCGTGTGGAAGCAGTGCAATGCATAAAATCAGCGGATACAAGTCAGGAGCTTCAGTTAATGTTCACATCAACCATCAGAATGGGCAAAAATTTGATCTCAGTGATTTTGACCATGGCATGATTGTTGGTGCCAGATGGGCCAGTTTGAGTATTTCTGTCACTGCTGATCTCCTGGGATTTTCAAGAACAATAGTCTCCAGAGTTTACTCAGAATGGTGCCAAAAACAAAAAACATCCAGTGAGTGGCAGTTCTGCGGACAGAAATGCCTTGTTGATGAGAGAGGTCAATGGAGAATGGACAGACTGGTTCGAAGCTGACAGAAAAGCTACGGTAACTCAGATAACCACTCTGTACAATTGTAGTGAGCAGAATAGCATCTCAGAATGCACAACACGGTGAACCTTGAGGCGAATGGGTTACAACAGGAGGAGACCACATCAGGCACTTTATTAGGACCATAGTGTACCTAATAAAGTACTCAGGTGAGTGTATCCTTATCGTTTCAATTGGTCCTTTTAAAAAAAAAAAAATAATAATAATAATAATAAATATATAAAATCCACATTTTGGTTCATGTGGTCTAAATTCATTGTCCTACCTTTTTCAATGTACTTTGACTGGCAGTGGCCATGCAGAATGTAATAGTTCCTTTTGCAGCAATTGTGACTCATTGTAGTGTTGCCCTAGACAACAGGCTCTTAAAGGACCATTGCCTGACTTGCTGCAAATGCCACTGTGACAGTGTCTTCGATGAGGTAAAAGTCCTTTGCCATTATAGCATGATGAGGGTCAGCTCTGTGGAGAATACAAATTGCTAATTAGTTATACAGTGACTGAATGAATGAATTTTCTTGGCACAGTCTACATTATGGACATTTGGAGAATAAAATCAGCCCCTCTCCAGTGGTATTACAACTTTAAATTGAAATGTCCATTTTGTTTTTGATGATGAATGACCTTGGACCATATCGCTATCTATGCTTAAAGCAACATGATCACACGGGAAGTTGGCATGTTGTTTCCGAGAGATCTGGTACCCTAGGATCGGCCACATAATGCCGACTCACTGACAAGTACCTTCTCCCATAAGACAGTTTTGCATTGGCTCCAGAGTGTTTACCTTCCCCTGTGGAACGATTGGAAGCATGTTGCATCAGCAGTGTGGGAGACCTGGGCTCAGATTCCTCAACGAAACCAGAAAGTAATTACATTTGCATAATCTGTAATGACTGCAATTTGGAGGTTGCATTTTTACTCCACTGATGCTTAGGTTAGGGGGTTGGATTGGAGGGGGGGTTTAGTTTATAAAATATGCATTCCTCTTCATTGTAATATAGCCTGTACATCTGAAAACAACTCCCCTCACAGCTTGCTTTTGGTGCCCCTCTGTGGACATTACACCCTGAAAATGGAGCTCACATGTGCCCATAAGCCTAACAACATTTACCAGATTTGGGCAGCACATATGGATATTTTAGCCAATAGCTTTATGTGACAGCCATGAAACAGGATTTGCTTCTGGCTGGTCGGTTGCAAGTGGTATTAGGGGGAGGGACAAACTCATTTTTGAGAGCATTTGATTGGACAAAAATGTAGTGCAGCATGTCATCAATAGCTAATATTTGGTCTGTTTTCTCAAAAGCAAAAGACTGCCACTTTTGAATGTGTAAATATTCATTTAGTATCACACTAATATATAGATGGCCTTAAAGCTGAATTATGATTAAAAACAACAAAACTCTAATTCTGATTTCACTTTAACTTTTAGTATTTCTTTGCAAATCAACTGTACAGACTAGTCATGATGCTAATCTGTCCCTCTCAGCCAACAGTTGTTTTGTTCTAAAAAAAATAATCTGCACCAGGCTTTACTGAGCCTCTGCCAATGACCCACTTATTAGATGAGAGAGAAACAGGATGAGATGGAGAAAGGGAGAGACAGTGAAGCTAATAAAGATGAATAAACAAGATTTGTGTGTGTGTGAAGTGAGAAATACATATAAAACTTTTCTTTTTAAACAGCTACTTCGATATCAGAGGGAAATACACTATTTTGGTATATATTTGCTATTTTTCCAGTCTCTCCACTTTAAACACTTGAGCTAACAAAGAATGGACATTACAGTGAGTGAGCACCATTTTGCAGATTATTATTATTTTTTAAATCTGTGGTCAAAAAAATAAATAATAATCATAAAAAATAAAAAAGGCCAACTGTGGTTGCCAGAAATTTACCATAAAAAAATATTATTATATTACAGGCATTAATGGATGGCATTTTGGTTAATGTATATTGTCAGTTTCTAACTGTATATGGGCAGTTGATGGATAACGTTTTTTAATTTATTTATTTTTTATTCAACATCATGATTTTAGGTTACATTTTATATAAATGTATGAGAGAAAGTGTTTTTCTTAGGCCCTTGTAGCGAAGGGCTACCTTATACTGTTAGGGCTAGCTTGAATCGCAGTGAACCAGGCGTGTCGGTCAGAACACCACAGAGGGAAGTAGCAGTTTGAACAGGTTTATTTTCACAGATGCGGTATAATCAAATCAGAGAGGGGAGTCAGCCTTTACATGCACATCAGTCAGTTCCTACTAACAGGATGTGGACAGATAGACTTGAGGACTGCAGTGGGCCCAAAGTGGTGTATGTGATAGAGACAAGGAGGCCTCCTTGGAAACATCCAGAGGAATGAATACTCTCTGCTCAGTATAGGCTCTGGGACCACTGCTAATAAGCATACACGGGTTGCTGAGAATGATGGGAGGCGTGGGCCAGTTAGAGGGAGAACTTAAGTACTGTCTTTCACAGATCTTGTCTTCTTGAGAGGGCTGGGTACATATCAGTAGAAGCATGAGATGTATGATTGTGGTGGACGGTGTGGTTTCTCCTGCCAGAAACAAAGAGCAATATTCTAATAAAACCACCATTACAAGTATTATTATGCATACACAACTATAGGCTGCTCCCCTCTTACAGTAACATAATGATGTATAAACACTTAGTATAACAGTGCATCCACTATTATTAATTATCCAAACGACTTATAGCATTATAAACATTATAACTCAGAACATTGTAAATCAACAGGTGTGTTACAAGAATAGCATGTAGATAATAGAATTATCACGCAACATTGAACTGCTAATAACTGCGTCATCACTGATAAAGCCGAGCATCAATCAGTTAACATTGCAGGTTTATATGTACTCACTCTTATAGGACGCACACAACACAGATTACATCCAAACTGTGGCTGATATTAATGACGATGCACGTCTTCAACACTAGTTTAAGCAGAAAACCCGATCGCGAGCAGTGGCGGAGGCAGTCTGCCGATCTCCGAGTAATGAACAGCGTTTCTTCCGGCTATCCGCGATAAGCGCGTTTTCATGATAAATGTCCCCATACTGGCTAGCACGACAGCGCTCTGACACTCTCTTTATCGACTTTTGCACAGCCCTGAAACTGGTCACCATTTATATATTAAGTTTTTCACTATTTTATAACCTTTTTTTCCCTTAACTTGTTCATTTTAAATGCAATAATACATTTTAAAAAGTACAAATATTCTAAGTAGTCTCTCAATTTATATTCAGTTCATTAAGTGACACAGCTCTGTACTGCAGTGGTCATGCGATGACTGATCAGTGCTGATGAGGAGCAAGGGTGTATGATAACAGTGGATCATGCAGAAGGACTTGTGTTTGGATCTGTGCTTGTCAATTACTAAAGAAGAGAGACAGAGAAATTGAAAGTTATGGACAGATTGAGGCACTCACTTTATGTATATTGCCAGGGCAGACATAAATATGAATGGAGGAGTAGTAGTGTAACTCCAAGTACAAGTAAAATAATTTGAAAATGCTTCTTTCAAAGATGCAATTTAAAGTTGCATTTAAAATTTATAATAATGATTTATTATAAAGTTTATTATTTATTTGTTTTTTTTATTTATGAATTTTTAAGTGGCACTCATGGTCCTTCATATGCACTCTTACTGTATGAATGCTAGGTAGAAGGGCAAAGGTTTGGGCCCTGTTGTAGTCAACAGATTGTAAAAAAATAGCTAACATTGGTCTGGTAAGCAGGGATAACTGTCTTACTCCAGTAATCAGCTCCAGGGAGGCTAACCACACATGCACACATGCACGTAGCATTGTGTGCGTTTACCAAGAAGGAAGAAATTGTCTACATCATTATTACAACTATGGTTATTGACAAGATATTTCATGTCCAAATATTTTTTCCAAATACTGTACTGATTCTGCCAAATTCTCGGTGCTTTGTTGTCAGGTATGAGTCAGCTCTATAAGCCAGTTGTTCAGTTTGTCACACCAAGCAGAGACTTGCCCTGTGAATGATGTTGGTTGCCAAGGAAACAGGCTAATTGTTAGGTAAATTACTCTACTTGGCACTTGACAAAAGTGCAATTAGCTCAGCAGTGGCCTGAGCTGAAGCACAGTTAAAACCCAGAGGAGATTTGAAGGAGCAAAGAGGATCATGGGTATCTGACAGCTTGCTTTTTTCCTAATCTCCTTGTTGCAGGGGGTCCTTTTTTGTGTAGTTCTCTCTAAAGACATGCAGTGAGAAGGAGATAGCTTTAATTATGCAGTTTGATCCAGAATATTCTGCAAAGAACACTTCGGGCCTTACCTTGTTAAATAATGACTTCTGAAAGAACATTTCTCATAATTGTCATTTTCCTTCTTAAAATTCCTATTTCGACTTAGCTTCATTTTATTTTATTTTTCATCTGGTGATGTTTTCTCACAACCTTTCCACTATTTTTAGTCTTTTGCTTCAGTGGTTCTCAACTGGTTTTGCTTTGGACATCAAGTGCTGACCAAACACAGAACCAACATTGTTTATCCTACAAAATATCAACCAAAATGTCCTTAAAATCAAACATTGATTTTTGCACAGACCCAACAATATGCAAAATGTTTAACATGAAGCATAGAAAAATTGAATTTTTTTTTATAATGCATAAACAACAGCAGAAGTGCAATTTACCAGCCAAACATATGGAACATACACTTGGTTAAATATTGTATTACTATTAGCCATATGTAGAACAGCTTCACATCAGGCAGGAAGGAGAACACAGGGAAGCAGGTTTTTCCTGGCTCAGGTAGGACTTTTAATAGGCCACTTCAGTGCTTTACAACTTCACAAACTCATCAGCTTCACAGGCACGTAGTCACTTAAACACATCAGCTTCACAAACACAATGGATTAAACGCAATAGCTTCAGGAGCACTGTGGCCTTCTTTGTGCCAGACTCTCTCACCCTCTCTACTGGTGGTGTGGCTGCTTATATGCCGCTCTCCCCATGCTCACTGGAATTAGAGACAGGTGTTACACATAATCTAGCTCAGGTGCAAGCACCCTTACCGCTTTCTCTCTCTCTGGACGGACGCTTGACCACACCCTGCTGCCACACCATATTACCAAATGAATTTGCGTAAAAATTTCATATTTGTATTTGCTGCACTAAATTTAATGTCACCAACCAAAATATGTGTTTTCACCTCCCTTTTAAAAGTAACTATGCCTTTTTTCTTTTGCTATACACAACTATACACAACATATATCAGAACAGAACAGGGACCCATTTTTGGGTAGCAGCCCACCAGTTGAGAACCACTACTTTTCTATTTACTTTACATTGTGTATTTGCTAATTTGCCTATGTGGAATAAGTCTTTGTTGTATGAACAACTGATTGTCACCATAGCATTAACTAATGGAATTGTGGTGCATATGAGTCAACCAGTGTCAGATATTACAGTTGAAGTCAGACGTTTACATACACTTAGGTTGAAGTCATTAAAACTTATTTTTTAACCACTCCACAGATTCCATATTAGCAAACTATAGTTTTGGCAAGTCGTTTAGGATATCTATTTTGTGCATGACATGAGTAATTTTTACAACAGCTGTTTACAGATGGATTGTTTAACTTTTATTTGACTATATCACAATTCCAGTGGGTCAGAAGTTTACATACACTAAGTTAACTGTGCCTTTAAGCAGCTTGGAAAATTCTAGAAAATGATGTCAAGCCTTTAGACAATTAGCCAATTAGCTTGTGATCCGAGGTGTACTGAATTGGAGGTGTGCCTATGGATGTATTTTAAGGCCTACCTTCAAACTCAGTGCCTCATTTTTTGACCTCATGGGAAAATCAATAGAAATCAGCCAAGACATCAGAAAAAAAAATTGTGGAACTCCACAAGTCTGATTCATCCTTGGGAGCAATTTCCAAATGCCCGAAGGTACCACGTTCATCTGAACAAACAATGGTACGCAAGTATAAACAGCATGGGACCATCCGCTCAGGATGGAGATGTATTCTGTCTCCTAGAGATTAATGTAGTTTGGTGCAAAAAGTGCAAATCAAGCCCAGAAAAACAGCAAAGGACCTTGTGAATATACTGGAGGAAACAGGTAGACAAGTATCTATATCCACAGTAAAACGAGTCATATCGACATAACCTGAAAGGCTGCTCAGCAAGGAAGAAGCCACTGCTCCAAAACCGCCATAAAAAAACCAGACTACAGTTTGCAAGTGCACATGAGGACAAAGATCTGGTTTAATGAATTTAACTGTTTGGCCATAATGACCATAGTTATATTTGGAGGAAAAAGGGTGAGGCTTGCAAGCCGAAGAACACCATCCCAACTGTGAAGCATGGGGGTGGCAGCATCATGTTGTGGGGGTGCTTTGCTGCAGGAGGGACTGGTGCACTTCACAAAATAGATGGCATCATGAGGAAGGAAAATTATGTGGATATATTGAAGCAACATCTCAAGACATCAGCCAGGAAGCTAAAGCTCGGTTGCAAATGGGTCTTCCAAATGGACAATGACCTCAAGCATACCTCCAAAGTTGTGGCAAAATTGTTGAAGGACAACAAAGTCAGGGTATTGGAGTGGCCATCACAAAGCCCTGACCTCAATATGATACAAAATTTGTGGGCAGAACAGAAAAAGTTTCTGAGAGTACCTGACTCAGTTACACCAGTTCTGTCTGGAGGAATGGGCCAAAATTCCAGCAACTTATTGTGAGAAGCTTGTGGAAGGCTACCCAAAATGTTTGACCCAAGTTAAACAATTTAAAGGCAATGCTACCAAATACTAACAAAGTGTATGTAAACTTCTGACCCACTGGGAATGTGATGAAAGAAATAAAAGCTGAAATAAATCATTCTCTCTACTATTATTCTGACATTTCACATTCTTAAAATAAAGTAGTGATCCTAACTGACCTAAGACAGGGAATGTTTTCTAGGATTAAATGTCAGGAATTGTGAAAAACTGAGTTTAAATGTATTTGGCTAAGGTGTATAGGGATAGTTCACCCAAAAATGAAAATTCAGTCATTGTTTACTCATCCCTGTGTTGTTATAACCCCATATGACTTTCTTTTTTTTTATCACTAAGGGAGAAATTATTATTGGGCTCAGTGTCATACAATGGCAGTTTATGGTAACCACCACTTCAAGCTTTAAGAGGACACAAAAGTATAACTCAGAAGTCTAATAAATTATTGTATGTGACTCATGTCTTGTTCTGAATGAATATGAGAGAAACAAACTGAAATCTAATTGATTATTTAGTGAAAATCTTGACCAAATTTTGGTCTCCTGTGTGCGTTCATGAGACAGACTGCACACAAACTTTAGAGCTCCTTTCATGAGAGCAGTGCACTGTAGCCTCTCGTGAGATGGGCCGTTCAAGCGAAAACTCATTTTGTTTTGCTTCAATAGGTCCACCAGCGATATTAACAACAGAAAACACAACATAGCTGCACACAAACCAGAGAACAGAACTTAAAACATGTCTGAAGATTTTGTAGTCGAAAAATAGATAAATTTCTAGTCTTATCAGTCAATCACTCCATGTCCTAACCAGATGCCAGACGGCACATAATAAAAGTTATCTTTTCTATGTTAATCATAGTTTTTGTCCTAAGCAGCTGCAACGAGTGACGGGACATTCTGTCGATCCCTTGGTTTTTATATATGCCGTTGCGCAGTCTGCTATGAACTGGAACTGGTCCAAAATCATTCTTATAAAATTTGATTTAATCCTGCATCTCACTTGCCGGTTAAAACTACTTGATTTTGGCCGAGTATGTTACCCCTACTGACTGTTTTCTGCCTCATCATGGTGCATCTATCATTATGAGGACTCTCCATAGACATAATGATTTTTATACTGTACGAACTATAGATTCTATCCCCTAATCCTACCCCTAAACCTAACCCTCACAAAAAACTTTCTGCATTTTTACATTTTCAATAAAACATCGTTTAATGTTTTTTTTTTTTTTTTTTAAGCGATTTGAATTATGGGGACACTAGAAATGTCCTCATAAACCATATTTATAGCATAATACCCTTGTAATAACCAGTTTGTAACCTAAAAAAAAGTCCTCGTAAACCACTTAAACCTGCCCACAACACTGGATTGTAACACAAACACACACACACCAGTATTTGATTTTCAGGGATTTTTTATTTTATTTTATTTTTTTAACCATGTACAACATAAACTGTGTCTCACCTGTTTGTGTCAAATATGTTAAATTAACAAATTCATTAATATAAATTCTCAAGATTAAGAATGTATTAGCTATATATATATATAATATAAATTTCTAGGGAATTTTTGCCCCAAGCCCCCTTGAATGGAATGTTGCGTGTTTAATAAAATTTAAGCTTAATCAACAGTATATGTAGCATAATGTTGATTACCACAAAAAATAATTTCGACTCGTCCCTCGTTTAAGCAAAAGTTGTGGTTACAGTAAGACACTTACAATGGAAGTGAATGGGGCCAGTCCATAAACTTTAAAATACACAGTTTCAAAAGGAGAACCACAAAATGTAAACATTATACATGTTAACATGATTTTAGTCTGATAAAATCTCTGTTCTTAATTATTTTAGTTTGATAAAATCACTTACAGGATTTACGGGTTAGTTAGTAAGTTAGTAAGTGATTTTATTGCACTAAAACCATGTTAACACATAGAATGTTTGTGTCTTGTGGCTATACTTTTGAAATAGTGTGTATTTTAATGGTTTTGTACTGGCCCCATTGACTTCATTGTAAGTGCCTTACTGTAACTGCGTTTGTTTATTTATTTGTTTGTTTGTTTTTTAATTAATAAGGAATGAGTCAAAATCATTTTTTTTGTGGTAAAACATTATGCCACAAATGCTGTTGATTGAGCTTAAGTTGTATTGAACGTGGAATATTCCTTTAATTTCTGACCCAGTAGTCAATGTAGTGACATATCACTGAGTATTCATAGAGGATTTGAATGTAGTGTATGTATTGAGGAGAGACAGTTCAGCAAACTCAAGTGTGATGAAGAGTGGTGTTTGAGACAATTGTATTTAATGATGCTGCTGTCGAGAACAGTAGTAAACAGAGGGAGGGCTTTATCCAGCATGAAAATGCTGTCTTAGCAAAAATGCACTGTTGTCAATTTTCTCACAGAGGTTTATTTAATCTTCCTCTCTCTTTGAAGGAGGAAGAGCGAGGGAGGCAATGAGAAAACAAGACAGAGCCAGAGAAAGAGACCTGTTAGAATTCTCAAGAGTCCTGATTAGAAGGAAGCCTCACAGACAATCCTGTTAATACTGAAGATACATCTGCCCACACACATTGGCTACAAAATCATCACAGACAAGACCACAGACGATTTGAATTAATCCCGTAAACCACCTCGTTTCTTCTGTACTATGGAACGTCTGTTTTTTTTTTTGTTTTTTTTGAGTCACTGTTTAATGGTTTTCAAACACTACTGTGAAATCCTCATTTGCTTCAAGTTTTGAAGTGTTCATAAGGGAGAAACTTCATAGGATAAAACAATTATTCTAGTTTAAGACATTTTATTATTTTCGGTTCTTATGGCAGTGATAGCATAGTGACAAAAGATCTAAGCTGCAGACAACAATAAATAGATGAAGAAATTGGAGGATCAGTTCCAAAGTGGTAATAAAATGTTTGAAACAATAACTGGAAAGTGTCTTCCTGTGTCACCATTGTACTCGAGTGAAAGGTACGTAACTCCAGGTTTTGGAGGACTGACTTTCCCTGTTATGTGTGTAATGCTACTCTCCTAAATTACAAATGATCAGTTGTCTCATATACAGTATATACTCAATATGAGTCTAAATGGTGAAGCATAGTTCAACAATATTTTTGTCTAATGAATGATGACCATAGGTCTGTATGGTATAGGGTGTAGAGGTGATCCATAAATCATTGTAGACTACTATGATGTTGTAACATTTCAATCACACAACTGTTGTCTTGTTTCATTATGTATAAGTAATTAAGTTGTAAATACATGCCATAAATGTAAATTAACACACAACGAGTCACTTTTGACACTCCTCATTTGATCAGTATTATCTTATGAAACCTTTTTGAATGAGTGGGACTGAGGGAAAAAATGCATAGCTGAAGTTTTACACTCAGCCAAACAGCTTGTCAGCAGAAGATGCCAATGTTATTATATAGCAATTTACTTAGGATGTAAGGAAATATTTCAGGCTAAAGCTCCAAATACGTTCAGAATTTCCATCCAAAAGAGTTTTCAGCCAATATTTTGCTACGTATGCTTAAAATATAAAAATAAGAAAATAAAATGTTAAAGAAAGTTTTTGCAGTGAAAGCATTCTGCAGTGACATACATTCTATTATAAGGCTTGGCTGCATTTAAACTCTTGGTTTGAGATGAAGGAATTAGAGTTAAATTTGTTTTTATATCACAAAACACATGGCCATTTATTTGGAGAGAAAAGTGCTCTTTTAAGTATCCTTCATACTTAAAAATATCTGTTTCCTTACACAGTAACACACCTAACAGAGTACTTTGAAAGTGGCCACAGAGTTCAGAAAAGTTAATATGCCATGATGTGAAAGAGCACTGAATATTGTGCTGTCACGTTAAAGTCAATCAATTGCACAAATCTTTAATTTTCTTCTGGCTCAGTGTGACTCCAGTCTATAGTGTAAGAGATTAGTTTGGTATAAGCTAGCATAGTATATTCCATTGCATGCTGTTATATATTGGTCCACATGACCTGCAATGCAGTGATGAGTGTGTTCTCTAGGAAAGTTTACTTGTCCATGTGGGTGTGTGTCTTTGTGCCCATGCACTCACATGTGTTCATGCTTGTGTTTGTGTGAGAGAGAATCTTCTCATTTGAGAGGCTGAAATGTGTCTGTGTGCTAGAGCGGTGAGATCTCATTAACGGAGAGAGTGAGGCAAACTGGTTGAGGCACTCATCCAAACAGTCTCAGAGCAATCATCCTCCCCCAACTGCCTGCAGAAGCTCACAGCAAATTAAAACTCTAATGGATATCGATCAGATACCATCTAATAAACCCACTGCTATCATCCTATCAGAGCCTTCTTTTGCCTTTCTCACACATACACAGTGTTTATGTGTGTGTGGTCAAGATTAGCCTACATTGCAGGGACCAAATGATCCCACAAGAATAGTAAAACCAAAAATCACCCACACTGTGTGAAAAGTTGGCAGGAAAATGGCTTAATTAATATACTAAATAACGTCTTAATGAAAATCTATGAAAATTTGCAAGGGACTTACTATGTCTTTAACCTTTCCTTGTTCTTGGCAAAAAAGTACCACTGTTGCACTTAGCGGGTCAAACTGACCCGGCTTGTTAAATTACAGTTTAACAGTCACAATTTGCACATTTTCTCCCCAACAACTGTTTTATCATAACTAACCTTTCACTAATTTACAAATGCAAAATATACTAATTTTATACACATTAAATGCTCCAAATGTGTTTGTGAGTATGAGTGTACTTATAAATAACAATTTTAACCAGTTTACAGCTTTCTCGTAAGTCTTAACATGAACAGGGTCAAATTGACCCTTAACTAAATATTATGTCCTTTTTTTTTTATAGTTTTTTGTTTTGTTTTTTTTTACACAAGAAAAAAATAAATAATACATTGTTAGGTGCAGATCATATCTGTGTTGATATCTCATGAAGTTTCAAGTCGAAAAGTTGAAGTGAAGTTAATGTTTATCAGTTTTAAAATAAAAAAGGTTCAAACTGAACTTGAGTTCCAAGTAGGGGTTAAAGAAGTCCAAAAACAAGATTTGTAGGTGAGTAAATAAATAAATAGAAAAAGATACAAAAAGCCTGCATGCTATAGCAGCAAGAAGAGACATATACCATAGGTGTATGTTTCTTGTTATTACTATTTTAGGGGATAGAAAATATCATTAGCTCAGTATAAAACCAGTAGAAGTCAATGGAAAATTCCCATCATGATATAAAAACGGTCCCTATGAAGAAAATAGCTTAATAAACATACTAAATAATGGCATGAAAATGAACATTTTGAGGTGTAGGGTTAGGGGATAAAAAAATATTATTAGCTCAGTATAAAAACAATATAAGTTAAAAGAAAATTTTCCACAAGAATAGAAAAACAGACATGTGTATGCATTTACATGCACATAAAGTACACTTGCTGACGCAGTGGCAGACCAGTGTATCAAGCCGTTATGTGTTGATTTTGAACAACAAGCTTGAAAACAATATTGGAAAGACAGAGAATACTAGAAGAGGGATCGGTAGAAATGAATATTTTTTCCTGAGCCACAAAGGTGGACTAGCTCTATAAAAGGCAAAGAAAAGGCTGGCAGATTTCTAAAGCTTTCCATCTTGTATTCACAATAGGAGCTTCAATTTGAATGGAAGATTCAGATTTCCCAATTTTCTTATTCAATCAACTGAGCATAGGGTCGTAATGATTTTTAGAGGTGAGATGAGTCATGAGAGCAGTGAAGAGCAGTTTTACCAGTAAGTTAACGATTGGGATTAACGGGGTAAGAGGGCAGCTTTGGGTCAACTTGGTCAGCCAGAAGCCTTGATGTTTAACCCCTGACTTACAGAAGCTTCCCAGGAGTCTGGTGTAACGGTCAAGCATTAATTACACATATCAGTGTGTCTAGCCAGAAAGGTCAAAAGGTAAGGATACTTTGACCCATCATGTCCCATTAGAACATGCAGATAAAATAAAGGTCTGTGGCAGAATGGTCATTATTGTCTCAGAGGCAGATTTGAAGTGATTCTATGATGTATTGTTCAGAGTGATTTTTTTGGATGGGTTTTTGTGCCATACATGTCCATGCTTTTAATTTAAAATTAATTTAATTCTGAGGAAAAAATCTATAGCATAATTTGTTTGCAGACGACACTCGGTTTGATATTTTGTCTCTAATGCAATGACATCCATACATTTTCAAATGGAGTAAGTGCTCATTTATATTAAACAGATATGTAAAGTGGGCTATTTTTTTAGCTGTCTAGGGAACTAAAGTCTCCATTGCCTGAACATAAGATTGGCATGCGTGCCTGCACCAGAACCTGCAGTCACTTCAACATTAGAGAATCTGGAATAAAGCTCTTTGATTGGCATCTCTTAAAGTACAGCTTATTTGGACTTGATTGGATGGCTGCAAAATTGTTCAGGCATCAATTGCCAATCAGGGCTTTGATGCTTGCAAAAAGAATACTATGCTCCCTACCCTACAAGTGCTCCCTATTGCCTCTCCCTGCTTTAGAAGTCTTGAAGCTATATGTTGATGATGGATAGTCACTTCAGATGTTGCGACAGCCAATTCACAGATGTGTTATTATTTAAGCTCTGTCTAATGAACCCTAGTAAGCATTCTTAGTTAAAGGCATCCGTAAAAGCGCAATTTAGATTGCCTTAAAACGCACAGTTAGTAGGCCATGAAAATGTGAGCCTGCTTGTAAATTGGTCTGCATTTTTCTAAACGTGCGCCTACCATTTTTGCAAGCCTTAGTTCATTATTCACATTTACATGGCTTTCAGAGGAATCTTTTATCAGCTTTTAATTTAATTTTGTGTAGTTTGTTGTGCTTCCCTAAACACTGAAATTGCAGTTACAACTACATTTATCTTGGCCTGGCTTTGTATTCAATTTCCCAATGGCCTCGGTAAAACTAAAATTAGCAGACTTTGCAAAGCAACTAACTGTCTGCTAACTGGAACTCACAGCTTGAAAACCATCCTCTTCTCTTCTCTTTTTTCTTCTCTTCTCTTTCTTATTTTATGTTACTTGATATAGAATATCAACCTGACATAAATGGAATCCACATCCATTAAACTGAATGATTTATTGAATGATATGTTGTTCATATGCAGACAGTGAGCAATCTCTGCTTCCAGAATTATTCAGTGAAATTATTATTGATGCATGGAAAATAATCTTTGGGATTTTGCTTAAATGTTAACTAATGAAATTTCTGCACTGCACAAAATTATTTTCTTATAGTAATAAATATTTTAATCTTGTTTTCAGTTTTACAGTTTGTCATGTTTTCATTAAAAATATCAATACTAAACATCCTTAAAACAATAAACATTTACTTGAGAAGCCAGAGAAAAGGGAAATATGACTTGTTACATAGCCTATATGTGGAAATAATATTATTTTGCCTATATTACCAGACTGACGTTCTCACATTTTCTTAAAACCAAAATTTTGGCTATTATTCTCCTTGTAATATGTCCCTACCAAACCTACGCCCTTGCTTGGAACAAGATACATTTACTTGAGAAGCAAAATGGTATAAGATTTTACAGTAAGTCATGTTTTCTGAAGGTTAATGCTTTAAAAATCTGCCAATGGGGTAAGAAAAATAAACGTGTTTTCTCTTTGAATTAAGTCAGATTTTTCTTAGCCCATTGGCATATACATATATTTTTTTTTCTTGTTTTAAGCATTCATCTAACTAAACTTTGTTAGATTTCTCAGAAAACAAGACTTACAATCTTATACCATTTTGCTTCTCAAGTAAATGTACATTGTTTCAAAGATCTTTAGATATTATTAATGGAAAACAATATTGAGAGAGAACATGATGATAATTTCTGCAGTTAGTCTTCATATTAAAGAAATACTGTATTTCACCCAAAAATAAGGATTCTGATATTTACTCACCCTCATGTCATTCCAAACTGGTATGCTGCTATTTTTTCTGTCAAACAAAAAGATACATCATCCTTTTAACTTGTGCACTCTATTCTGAAGCCATAGAGTTGTAATATAGCTCTTGAGTCATTTGGACTCCATTTATGGTGTTTTTATAGTTTTTTGTTTTTTTTTGGGGGGGGTGGGGTTTGTATAGATTAAAGCTGACAATTACAGTACAAGTCTGGAATGACATGAGGGTGCAAGGTGAATAAATAATGACAGAATTTTCATTTTTGGGTGAAATATTCTTCAGGTTTTACTCTATCATCTGGTCTCCAATGCAGATGGCTACAGAGAGATTGAGAGCTATAAGCACAGCTTGCTCTGTGGCCTGTACAGCAAACTGCTATTTGTTCAGACTGTCTCCTGGAGGCGTGTCGCTGCATTATGTTAATTGGATTATCTGAGACAGAAGTGCTCTACCAGACTTGACACAAACCAGCTAATAAAATGTGTGTGGGAATTAGGCATATTATTTGTAGGGGAAAATAAAAATATATTAAGTATAAATTAAGTAGGTACTACCCATTGAGAGCTAATAAAGATCGTTCCTGTGCTGTGTAACAGATAAGTCAACCACTCCACTGTTCAGCCATGCATTGAGAAACCTGAATGTTTTCCAGAGCAATCAGATAATAAACTATATGGGTTGTTGTAGCTAGGGTTAAAAAAGAGTATTGTATTAAATGCATTTGCAACATTGTCATATTAATACATTTAATAATGGCCATAAAATAAAATATAACATAAAATAAAAGCAGAACACATTAGATGCCATTAAAAAATAATAATAATAATTCTACACTTCACACTTTTCAGTTCTCCTGCTGTGCCCACCCTAAAGATCAAATTTTTATTACAAACTCTCCTTTGGCTGAGGCTTTGTGCTCGTCACATAATATTTTGTATGGATAGATGGAAGGGCCCTTTGAGAAAGTATTCATTTTCTCACTTTCATTTGGAACAACCAGGGATGGATTATAGTCCTGGGAGGCCCTGGGGCGCCAGCTTCCTAGAAGCCTTCCTCTCTCAACATATGCACCATGCATTGGATGAAATTTGAAGCTAATCTAGAAATTCCATAAACGCTGCGTTTTTGTGTTGCATTTCCCAGTGTTATTGCATTATGTGACACTCCAAATTAACTCAGACCATAATGAAAAATAAGGACTGGTGGTTTTATTCCTTTAACGCTGCGTTTTTGTGTTGCATTTACCAGTGTCATTGCATTATGTGACACTCCAAATTAACTCAGACCATAATGAAAAATAAGGACTGGTGGTTTGATTCCGAGAGCCTTAAAAAAATTAGTGAATGTAACAAATTGAGGACAGAAAGAAATCACTATTGCATAATGTAATATAATATTTTGTTTGACTGGGATCCAAAAGCAACAATGTAAATGTACTGTAAATTTCACCAAGGCTAAACTTTATCAAAAAGAGAGAGATATTAAGCATTTGGAAATAATGTAATAATTATTAGTGTATATTTTCAATGTTTTTAAAGCCTTAAAGGAAATCATACAGTATACACCTATTTTATCATGATTCCAATAGTAAATAAATAAATATTAATAAATTACTTCTTTTGTGTGTATTTTTTTTCTCCCCTTTTTCTCCCCAATTTGGAATGCCCAATTCCCACTACTTAGTAGGTCCTCGTGGTGGTGCAGTTACTCACCTCAATCCGGGTGGTGGAGGACAAGTCTCAGTTGCCTCCACTTCTGAGACAGTCAATCCACGCTTTTTATCACATGGCTTGCTGTGCATGACACTGTGGAGACTCACAGCATGTGGAGGCTCATGCTACTCTCCGCGATCCACGCACAACTTACCACGTGCCCCATTGAGAGCGAGAACCACTAATCACGACCACGAGGAGGTTACCCCATGTGACTCTATCCTCCCTAGCAACTGGGCCAATTTGGTTGCTTAGGAGACCTGGCTGGAGTCACTCAGCACACCCTGGATTAGAACTCGCGACTCCAGGGGTGGTAGTCAGCATCAATACTTGCTGAGTTACCCAGGCCCCCTTCTTTTGTGTGTATTAAGCACACATACACCTGTATAACAATTTGATGGTTAATCATCATATAACAGTTTATCGTCATACTGTAATTGTGAAAAGTCATAATACAGACAAATCCGAAGAATAGCATAGGATTTATAGACAGTTGGAAGAGTTTTTTGGGTAGACCTGACCTGCTAAAGAGAGACGGACTCCATCCCTCTAGGAAAGGTGCCACTCTCCTCTCTAGTAATTTGGCTCTTAGACTTAATAGTGATAGTATTTTACTAACTGGGGCCCAGGTTAGGAAGCAGACAAACTGGCTAATCTGAACATCTACTAGCTGCCTTGAGATGTCACACAGGTCACATAAACTACAACACATAGAGACTGTATCAAGTAGACATCATATAGAGACTGTGTCTGTTCCATGAACTACCAAACACAAAACTCTCACTAAATTATTTAGAAAAAGTTTGATTAAGGTAAAACTTGAAAATAACAAAAAAATTGAAGATAAACATCATATAAAGGTAGGGCTACTAAACATTAGATCTCTTTCAACCAAAGCACTAATTGTAAATAAAATTATTACAGATCATAGTGTGGATGTGCTCTGTTTGACTGAAACCTGGCTTAAACCGGATGAATATATTAGTTTAAATAAATCTACTCCCCCATGTTATTGTTATAAACATGAGCCTCGTCTGAAGGGTCGAGGAGGAGGTGTTGCTACAATTTGCAGTGAAGTTTTTGGTGTTACTTAGAGGACAGGATATAAGTTTAAGTCTTTTGAACTAATAATGTTTAATGTGACACCATCAGATACAAATAAAAAATCTCAGTCTATTACAATGGACTTCAGAGGATGAACTGATGCCAGCTCCAACCACAAGACATGGGATACTTCATATGCCACTGCCTGAACATTGGACTTAGGTTAGATCTCGAAATGACCGGCCGGTTGAACTGCGATGCACCTCACTCATCTCTGCCTGCATCACCTTGGTCTAATGATGGACTACACTCCTGAAATGGAATACATAGACTATCAATTAATTGCCAACAAAGCCTTCATCAGCCAACTAGCAAAGGACAATTCATCTATGTAAACTTCTGCAGTTAATCCAGGATGAACTTCAAAAACATTAGTCATTAATCTTACAGTTTATACAAAATCTTTGTTTAAACACTGGCCCTTAACACTTACTTAATTTACTCATTTTAAACCATGACTTGCACTGCACATAAATAAGTAATATTGGCATTATATTCATGCTGTCAGCCAGAGGGGAACTGGCCCCCACAGTGAGCCTGGTTTCTCCCAAAGTTATTTTTCTCCATTAACTAACATCTTATGGAGTTTTGTGTTCCTTGCCACAGTCACCTTTGGCTTGCTCACTGGGGTTCTAAATACAATGATTTATTTTTATACAAAATTTACAATCATATTTAATCAAACTACACAATGATGACTCTAAGACTTTATAGATATTACAGTTTCATTTTCTGTTAACGCATGATTTTCTGTAAAGCTGCATTGAAACGACGTGTGTTGTGAAAAGCGCTATACAAATAAAAATGACTTGACTTGACAAATCGTTAATTACTTGTATGACCATTAATAAATTAATCATCAGCCAAATTTCACAACTGTCACAGCCCTAGGAGAACTCAAAATAAAGTAGATAACACTGAAAGCAGATACTTATATGAACTACAGCACAAAATGTCAAAAACAGATTTTAGCGGGGGACCTGGGTAGCTCAGCGAGTATTGATGCTGACTACCACCCCTGGAGTCGTGAACTCTAATCCAGGGTGTGCTGAGTGACTCCAGCCATGTCTCCTAAGCAACCAAATTGGCTAGGGAGGGTAGAGTCACATGGGGTAACCTCCTCGTGGTCACGATTAGTGGTTCTCGCTCTCAATGGGGTGCGTGGTAAGTTGTGCGTGGATCGCGGAGGGTAGCATGAGCCTCCACATGCGGAGTCTCTGCGGTGTCATGCACAATGAGCCACGTGATAAGATGTGCGGATTGACGGTCTCAGAAGCTGAGGCAACTGCCACCCGGATTGAGGTGAGTAACCGCACCTCCACAAGGACCTACTAAGTAGTGGGAACTGGGCATTCCAAATTGGGAGAAAAGGGGGATAAAAAAATAAAAAAACAGATTTCAGCATTCAAATTAGTGTTGTGTTCTAGTCCACCTAAATCGAGTCTGAGTCAAGTCCGAGTCTTTAAACAATCGAGTCAGAGTCGAGTCTGAGTCCAAAAGGGTCCGAGTCGGACTCAAGTCCGAGTCCATAACAGGCCGAGTCCGAGTCCGAATGAATCTGTTCATGAATCTGAATAAATACTGTGACCATAAACTCAACATCAATATTTTAAGGTTATTTTTACCTTCAAAACTAAGAAAAACAATTTGTCAACATAAATGCAACAAAAAAACACCTCAGTTGCATTTCATATATACACATTATGATTAGTATCCTGCTGAACAAACTTACTGTATACTTATAAGCATACTGTATGCTTTAGGTGTATGAAGACAAAACTGTCCTTCAACACACTTCTTATTGCATTCTGTTGACATTTAAATAATTTGTTGCTTTTTCCCCTCCACACAAACATAGACTAAAGAAAGTGAAATCTGCATTAGTCATTACAACCAGAGTTATTATTATTTCAAATTTTAATTTAGTTTTTATTTCTACATAATTTTCAATTTGTCCATTCAGTTTATTTTAATTTTATCTAATATTATGTGTGAAATACATTTAATGTAATTAAATAAATACATTGAATGTGTTTAATACATTTAATAAATGGTAATATTAAAACATTTAATAATGCCCATAAAATTAAATACAACAACATAAAATAAAAACATAAAGGTTCAGATACCATTAAAATGTATTTTTATACTACTACACTTCACACTTTTCAGTCCTCCTGCTGTGTTCAGGTGTAGCCTACTTCCCTAATGTGAAGAAATTTTTTTATGACAAACTCTCCTTGGGCTGACGCTTTGTTCTTTTCACATTATATTAAGTATGGATAATAGGTGAATAGAGACTTTTCCCCTCACTTGTATTATTCATTGTATTTTCTGACTTTTTTGCCATTGAAACGCAAGTGCCAGCTTTACAGGTTACACAAAGAGGTTGCGCTACAAATATGTGAGGAACTGAGTAGTGGTACAATTTCCATCATGGTCTATTTTATCCGTCATATTAGTTTAAATAACCCTGATACGTAAATTTGATTTTGTCTCGATATAGTCAACATTTTCAGTTAGAAATGACTTTGCGTAGTAAGCGTAGAGTCTGATAAATCATGTGTTCTGTTTAATATTTTGCAGAGTTGGGGAACTTACTTATTATAGTTTAAGTTATTGAAATTTCTGGATGAGAGTGAAAGAGCATGTCTGGCAATCTCTGCGCTGCCGCTCTCAGCCAGAATAATCACACACATAAGGACATATACACGTGAAAACTGATGCGCAGTATCAAATACACAGAATGTATGAAGACAGAGCCAAATCCCAGACATTTAGAGGCAATTTTGAAATCGCGGCCAGACATTTTTTTTCAGGTCTGAAAAAGAGGACATGTCCAGGTAAAAAGAGGATGTATGGTCACTTATTTTTGTTTGTTTGTTTGTTTGTTTGTTGAACTCGAGTACCCCAACTCTAATCCAAATGCTTTCCTTCTGGATGCACCATTAATCCAGCATTTGTGATCCATTTATCATGTTAACAATTTATTTTACTCTGTGCAAGGGATAGCTAATAACTAACAAATGGCACTCAAACTTTAGCAAATGGCCACCACACATTTTTTTCATGTAGAACTCTTAAAGGGGGCTTTTAAGGGGACTTTTATTTAATATTATCATAAAAAAGGGTCATCATACATGACCAAAACACACACAGACACACATTCACATATATTTGCATATCTGCACTTGGCTTGCTTACATGCATGAGTGTCAAATATGTAAGGAAGGCAAGTGCAGAAATGCCAAAATACCTGTACGTAATTGTTAGTCATATATGATAGCATTATATATATATATATATATATAAAATACAAATCTTTTATTAGGGTCTCTGATTAGGGGCCCAGGGAGAGTTAACATGGCTGTCACACATTAAATTCACTGTTTGTCTATTTATGTCAATTTTCCATTTGGAGTGCCTTGTTTCTGAGTGTCGCACGATCGTGGGCCTATCAGCCTGAGGCCATGCGAGCCACCAGGCAGCCTCAGGCACTGGCAACATTGGCCGGGTTCATAATCTGTCCATGGGAACAACACTTCAAGTGACGTCCCCTTCCTGCAGTGCCCTTCAAGGATGAACACTTCCCAGGATCATCGAAGTGGTGTTGCCTCAGATGAGTAACAAGTCAGATAAAAAGTCTACTCTATGTATTGTTGTATAAATTCATTAAAAAAATAATAATACTCGATTGCTACCGCATTTCCGACATTGCACACTTGCACTGTAGAAGTCAAAGTCAGTTTACTTTTTGTTTAAACAAATAGGCCATTAGATTAATCACTTTGAAAAAATACCATGCCATATTTTGGACATGTACTGTAGGCTACCATGAAAACCATTCAGAACCATTGTATTACTTTCTTGACACCATTTGTACCATGGTCACAGGTGCCGATTTATGTTTCTGCCCGTGGGTGCCCTAACTGCTGGTATAGAAGAGGCGTCTCACGAACTGCTCCGTTTCTATGCTTTATTGCCAACTGCAGTACAGTAATACAACATGGGGCGCATGGCTATCACTGGGCTCACTCAGACTGTTTTCCTGTATCTACTGTGCATTTCATGTATGGATACACGTCACTCTCTGTTATATCAATACAATCTAAATAGTCTCAAATACATTACAATGGTTTTACTATTTTACTATTTACAATTTCAAAAACATGGCATTACCATGGACCATGTCTAAAAACATAGTAATACCATGGTACTTTTTATGAGAAAGATAACAGAACAGGATAAAATTTGTGATGAAGGAAATAATGGAAAAATGTGGATATGTATATAATAAAAGAAAATGCTTAAATACTGTAAAAGCAAAGAAATAAGTATATGCGTATAAGTACTAATCACTCAAAAAATATCCGTGCCCTTTTTATTCTTCCGCCCCAGCCCCAGCTGAGGTCTGTGCATGCCACTGAAGAGGACGCATGGTCACGATAAACTAGAGGTATAAATTTGATTCAATTACGATTCATAAATAAATGATAAATTGGATCATAGTCATGATTTTCTCCAAATCAATTATTATAGTATGATTAAAGGTGATGTGTGTAATTTTTAAATACTTTAAATACATCAAAACCATGCTGACA
Source organism: Myxocyprinus asiaticus (assembly GCF_019703515.2). Taxonomy (NCBI): domain Eukaryota; kingdom Metazoa; phylum Chordata; class Actinopteri; order Cypriniformes; family Catostomidae; genus Myxocyprinus; species Myxocyprinus asiaticus. The sequence continues at coordinate 24,249,257 of NC_059357.1, read as the reverse complement.
TAGCAACATTGGCTCAACTAATTGCATGAATTTGGGACGGGACTATCTGTCTCTCCAACCAATGGAAAAGTGTACAGGAAATCCATTTGAAAATGGTGGTTATTTTTGCAGTTCTGTTTGGTGATGCTAGTGACACAGAAATAACACACTTAATCTTCCATAATTATTTTAAAAAATGTGCTTAAGTCACAAAAGTAACACGAGGGACAATTTACAACTTAATTGTTCATTTTTACATCTGAAAATGAAAATAATGCTATTTATAACTATTTATAACTCATCCAAACATCCTGAACACAAAACATCCAGATTTTTGTCAGCCTGAGGCCTTTTCTGTCATTCACTTGTCAATTGTGTGCATCTGTGAAATGAAGAGCTAGTTGTGTGTTGCATTTTTTAATCCATGTGGGCATTTTGTATAATATTGTCAGCAGTAGGCCATCAGTCGTGGAAATGCCTTGCTGCAGATACATTAAATCACCCCAGTTCTGTGTGCGATGTGATAGAGCATTAATTATTGTACAACTTCACAGCGCCTCAGGGAGTGGATGTTGCTGCTGTATAAACGCACACATGGCCGATGCCTAGAGAGGCAGGTGCCACAAGCACATACACAAACAAGGACCTTTACTTTTACACACATTGGTAATTGACACATAACGTGTCCATAACTTATTTTTATGTACCATCACCAAGACTTTAGGTTATTTTAGCTACTCTTACTGGTCACCATTAATTTTACCCTTTGCCTTTGCTATATCATTTTAAATGGGACTACGGTGTGACAAACAACATCCTTTTTGGGTGAACTATTCCTTTAATTGAAAGACCATATGGAATATTTGAATGTAATATATTCATTTGTGTGTATGTATATATATATATATATATATATATATATATATATATATATATATATATATATATAGATATATATATATATATATAGATATATATATAGATATATATGTATATATTCAAATGAGATCAAACTGCATGCTTAATAATTACAAATTAATTAGCAAAAAGCAGTTCAAAATAGATTTAGATTGAGTATAGCATGTCACACCACAGGACATGTCAACTTCCTAAAAGTATTTCATATCAGCTACCCATTTACTGAATCTAGGTTCATTTCCACAAGCAACCTATTTTACATTTCACACTTTACACACACTTTCCCCACGAGTAATCCTCAGTTCTCCTTGACCTTTTCTCTGTGCCTTTGGCAGAGCTGTAGTCAGACTGGGCACCACGGCTGCGGCATATACTCGCTATCGTTCCATGATTTATTCACCAGCCTGACTCTGTCTGCACAGCCCCCAATCCCACACACACTCCATAGTGCTTTCTGTCCACAAGGGCCTGCACGTACACACACACATAAACGCAGATGGACAAACACCACACTAAATCTCTCCCCTCCTCCTCTTTTAGCAAGCAGACAATAGATCACGTCACCACTATGCTCAGCTTGGGTTATTTGCATTTCATTAGCTGAGCAGGGGGAGCAAGCGCTGCAAACAGCATATGCAATCAGACACACACACACAGGTTAAGTATTTGCAAACCACAAAGAGTAAACACATAAACTGTGGCATACATGTGCGAGCCACACTAGTGCCAGTGTTTAACATTCAAAGCAAACATGATCTGATCCATGTTACTGTTTTTGTATCTCATTTGTGTAGCTGAAGACTGCAGACAGTACATGTATACCCACCTCTATGAACTTGCCAAATATAGCCATGATTGTCTGTATTTAATTGACTTGGTGTGTGGACTGGGAGTCCAAACTCCAGTTCAGGGGCGGATCTAGAATTTTTTTTTTTATGGGGTGGCAAGGGGGTGGCATGAAGACTATGAGGGGTGTGGCAACACCAAAGCAAATGCCCATGCATAGTTTTTATGGATTAAAATGTCAAGCTTCATTGCAGCAAGTACTAGTTCATTTATTTAAGTCACCTATTTAAGTCATTTATTTAATATCAAATTACAAATGTCCATGAATTTGCGATACAGTTGCATTTCCACAAAGAACCCCATAGTAACCATTTTTTTACTGATTTGTAAAAATTTAAAAATGCATTTTGTTAATGGAATTACATTTGTTTACATTAAAGTCTTTTTTATTTTTATTTATTTATTTATTGGCATTTTTGCATAACAATAAAAAAGAAATAACAAACTATCTATCTCCAGAGCACCAAGACATTGTCTATTAAACACAGCAACAAATTCTAAATGTTCCTTAGCTTGACATATAGAACTGTCAAACTTAAGTCAATGAATAGATCACACTTATTAGGAGTCACTGGGGTAGTAACAGGGAAAGGCACAAAAAGAAAAACAAACAATGGCGCTTAATAATGACAGGTTATTTAGAGCGGGGTTTTTAAAAGCATGAAATGGACTTTCCCCTGTCTATTGCCTTTGAAGGCACAGCTCAGGATAGTCGCAAGAAGAAGAAGAAGTTTATTTCATATAGCGCCTTTCACCTTTAGTCGCAAGTGAAAGTCTTGTAACTGTGCAGTCTTGTGGTGCCATTAGCCTATAAACATTGTAATTTTCCTCCAGTTTCAGAGTGATTAGTCACATGCCATTTATGGCTCAGGTGATTTGCTCAAAAAAGGTTTCTGGAACTGAGTATGGCAGCATGCTAGTCATGTTCTTCCAGGGCTGCATGCACCAGCCGAGCAACTGCAGTTGAGATGAAAAGGAATGCTAATGGATAGCTCTCTCGTGGTATTATAAACCTCCTTTAGCATAACTAAACCACTCAACATGGCTGGCAGACATAGGACAATGGTAATAAGTACTTAGATTCAGAATTGATTATGTATAATTTTATTTTAACATGTTTGGCAGTGATTGGACGATGCTGGCCATTACTTGTATCAGCATTAATTATGCTAATTTCTGATTAGTAAAATGCTTCAGCACTGGTTATCACTTGTTTGTTTGACAGAGAGAACATTGAGATTTTGTTTTCAAAGTAGAAAAAAAAAAACATTGTAACATAAAAGTCAAATCAAGCCAAATAATATTTATTTGTGTAGTTTCTCTTATTTGTGCTTTTCTCAATATGCATTGTTCCAAAGCAGCTTTATAGAAAATCAGCTATGTCTGTAACATCTTAAAAAAACATTAATAATCAACACTCCTAGAAACATAATAAACAATTTTGAAAAAAAAGTTGATGTTCTATAGTTTGGTTTCATTTACAGTTTTACAACTTAGTCCCGCTGTCCCTATATGAGGTCATCAATTTTTAAGAAAACTCTTTGCTAAAATTATTTTAGTTTTATTTTATTTTTTTGCATGTTTATTAGGTGCTACTAGTTACAAATCAAAAAGGGAAATGAAAATGCACACAGCAGTCACGCTCGGGTCTCAGGAGGTTAAAGAACTGTTGTATAAAATCCTCCTGCCTGTGGCCGATACACTGTAAATATTGTTAATATAACCTGACGATAAGTAAGTGACAGATGACCACAGCTTGATTTAACAACCTCACTGCCTGAATGTATTAGCTGTTTTGTGGTATCTTGGTTCTTGATTGGATGCTGTGATACTGTTTGGGGTAAGGTGCTTGGCATGTAAAGAATCATGATTGGTGTCCTTTAGGATATACCTGGTCTTATGAAGACATCTGACTGAGTAAATGGCCTAGACGTTTCATAGCCCACAGGCAATAATGAGCTTCTCTAAATTCAGCAGGCACTGTGGTGAATCGGCTCATCACTTTGCTCATCAGGGCAAAGCGACTCTCATACCAGGCTGTGATAGTGCACTTGTAGAAGTTGGTCAAATTATGTGATGGCATGCCAGTCATCTTTAACCTTTAGAGACCAAAAACATGTGGCAGTGCTTTTTTGACTGCAATGATGGTGTGATGAGACCAGGTGCTGTGATGTTAACTCCCAGAAAGTTAAAACTGGTGATCCTCTCTATTTCAGGCCCACTGATGTACAATAGATAGGTTTGTGGTATCCTCCTTGATGTTGCCTATAGTCATCTCATTGATCGTATTGCTGTTCAGAGAGAGTGAGAGACGCACTATACTGCCAGAGTTTCAACTTCTTCTCTGTATGCAGCTTCCCTCACATTTGTCATCAGGCTAACATGTGTTGTGTCATCCACAACTTAATGACAATGCCTATATACCTATGTAATGTCAATGATTGTGTGTTGGTGATATCTAAACACCTCAATGTAAAATTTAGGAATTAAAGACCAAATTAAATTTTTTCTGAAGCAAAAATTTGATTGGTTAATAGCAGGTGAAAAAATAAACTAAAGTTAAGAAACAATAAGAGTTATAGAAATTCCCCCCGGCAAGTTACATGCCGAAGTTTAATACTTAGTGTTAGGAGTTTTTTAAAATCCTTAACACTAAGTGCAAGCAATAGTAATAATGATGCTTGCCTTAGCAAGTACCAGTAAGTAAATAAAAACATTTAAAAAAAAGAGAGCTTGCAGGATGGAAACCTACCAAGAAGGCACCATGTTGTAGAATATATGGTGTAAAGATACATTCTGTAAAGATTTTACACACCTATAGATCTCCCTTCTGCCAGCACACACACATTGAGTCTTACGGGGAACACCCTGTCAATCTTACATTTGCTGGTGACATTGATGTTTGCCAGAATGCACTCTGTTCAGATGTATGACAGTAATGAACAGAGATGCCTTTCTGTGTCACCGCTGGCAACAAAGGACCTGATGAAAGCTTGAGAGGAGGGGTGTTTGCATTTAAGCACACAAATTACACTTTACTGCTCACCCCCATTATCCTTTTAAAGATGTCAGTCAGGTCAAGCTAATGGGGCTTTTTCACTGCACGGTACAGCTCAACTCGACTCGACTCTGCTCACTTTTTGGGGGTTTTCCACTGTGGATAGTACCTGGTACCTGATACTTTTTTAGTACCACCTCGGTCGAGGTTCCAAGCGAGCCGAGCTGATACTAAATGTGACGTCAAAACCCTGCAGATCACTGATTGGTCAGAGAGAATCGTCACTACCAGCGTCACTGGATTTGCAACACGGGACATCAACCCGCTAGTTTTAAAGTTAGCAAAAGCGACAGCAATATCATTTGTTCACGCGACTTTCGAATTGTAAAAAGAAATGGCTGTGCGCAAAACCACACCGTGGTCAATAAACAAGGTGCAGACATTCCTCTCGTTAGCGATGAACGAAACAACATGAAATGAAAAAGTCTTTCAGGAAGTGTCTCAGCTGTTGGCCGCACACGGCTACCACCTGACCTACCGACAGTGTAGGGAAAAGTTAAAAAAACTTAAAAGTGTCTACATCAAGGACCACAACAGCCGGAGTGGTTCAAACAGAAGAAAGTGGAAGTGGTTCGACGGTTCGACCAAATGGACGCTATCTATGGCAATAGACCTGCCCTGGACTCAGCATTGTTGGAGTCCACGATGGAGGATGGTACATTTTGTTACGTTAACTCTATATTCTGCTTGAAAGCTTCACTTTATTTAGTTGACCAGCTACTGGAAAGCTTGCTTCTAAAACAACCAGGCCAATTTAACTGTTACACTTGTGTAAAATCACCATGCAACAACTGCTTTATACAGCACAATGAGCTAGTACCTAACAGCTAGCAGTCGTGTTATTGTTTATGGTCAGTAATGTTTGTGTCGCGTTTAAGATGATGTCACGGCAGTAGAGGCGGCGCAACTATGACGATCAGCCTATAATCCCACCCATGTTGAGGTGGCACTAAACTGCAGTGGAAAAGCAAGCTCAGAAAAGTAAAGCGAGCAGAGTCGAGTCGAGTTGAACCTTAAAGTGCAGTGGAAAAGTGCCATAAGTGACTCGTCTGATTGGAGCTACAACAGGCTCAGCCAAAGATTGATGTGTTTGAAGGTGCTTTAACTGCAACTGCATATGTGAATCAATCTAAACAAATGCATATTTAAACTCATACATTCATGGACATTATGCATGTTCGAAATATTTGAATTCTCTATAAAATTGTTACCATCAATAAGTGTGTTTACATGCGGTGTGGTGTTTGGTGCTGCTCTATATTTGTGTATTGTGTCCTTTGAGATCACATCCAAGCAGTAAACATTGTGTTACCTCCACCAGAAAGTCCCAAGAGATTGTTTGTAGGAGAGGGCCAGGTATATTGTACCTCCTCTCATCTCATCTCATCCCCTATCCTCTCCTCTCCTCTCCTCTAATCTGAAATCCTCCCAGAGGTTAATGCGTGCATTTCATTGTCTGCATTGATCGACAGTCTACAGAAGGCTTGTGATCAATATCTGGATTAGAGGAAGCGAGTGTGCCTGTGTCTGCCTCACTGTCTTGTCTTGCCTTAACTTCAAGCTTATCCCCCAGAACACAAAACCTTTCACCAGAGAACGGTAATTGGAGCAGGAAAAGAGAGTTGCATATGTTACAGTTTTTCTGAATTGCTAAAACATTAAACCCCATTATCTGAACCAAAAGCTCAGTGGCCTAAACCCATTTGTCGAATCAGTCACTCTTTTTGCAAAACTCTAAGCACATTCTCAGTCACTAAATCACATTTTGCACTGTGATGCACTTGTGTTGCAAAACAGTAAATATGGGCAGCAAAGGTTAAACACAACTACAACACTTTTGTCATCATTTACACACAACGACTCAAAATTGTTCACACTTGTTTCTAATGATGTGAAAACAGTTTGTGAGGCAGAATGAATCTCTCACTGACTTTGATTTTGCAGTTGCACAAAATTTTTGATTGAGTGTACTGTAATGTGTTTTTCATTTAGAGTGTTTTTTGTTCTTTGAGCTTTTGAAGTTGGATTACTGTATTTTTACAGTATGCAGGTGCTGAACATACAGACATTCAATATTGTTTTACTTGCAGCACTTACAGTATACAATATATTCACTGTACTACTGTAAGTTGTAATTACTATACTTTTATTGACAGTAATTGCAAAATCCATTTATTCAATAAAAATACAAATACAATTCAATACAACACGCTGTGTTCTCCATTTTCTTTCAGAGGTGAGTGTTTGATTTTGCCAGAAGAGTCAAAGGTTTTGTGAATGTAGATTGAAGATTTGGTTTTGTGTTTAAAGTTGTGAGAAAATGGGCGAAGGTTTCAAGAAATGTGTTTTAGCAATTAAGAAAAACTGTAAGATGCAAAGGAGGAATCTGCTAAATGACACGTTACAAGGCAGACATCAGTTCGTACTCTCTGTCATTGTTTAGCACTGTATTCACTCTCTCATCTCTCTTGTCTATTACTAAGACATTTACAGAACCTCCACAAACACATTTTGGCTGTCTCTATGTTCACAACCATTACTCTTTATCTACATATCTTTGTTAATTGACATGTTCAGTTTGCTAGATTCTATAGCTCCTGCCAGCCGTTGCCTAGGCTGCAATCACAGGGCCTCAGCTGGCAAGTTAGTGCTGCCCCATAGGCCCATAATCTTGCCTGCTCATTTCTCTTACCCTGACCGCATCCTTAGCAGGCCTTAATGGTCTTTGCCTTGCAAATATGTGGACTTGGAAAAGTCTGCTAATATTTAAAGACCCCATGAAATAATTTTTTTTTTGAGGCTTTTAGTCCATGTCTATTAGCTCTGATGCCATCAGGGCCATTTCTGAGCAAATGGGGGCCCTTAACAAATGCCTACTTGGAGCCCCCATCCAAGAGCGACAACAATATAATCTTAAATTTTTTTTGAAAATACAGGTGCATCTCAATAAATTAGAATGTCGTGGAAAAGTTCATTTATTTCAGTAATTCAACTAAAATTGTGAAACTCGTGTATTAAATAAATTCAATGCACACAGACTGAAGTAGTTTAAGTCTTTGGTTCTTTTAATTGTGATGATTTTGGCTCACATTTAACAAAAACCCACCAATTCACTATCTCAAAAAATTAGAATACATCATAAGACCAATAAAAAAAACATTTTTAGTGAATTGTTGGCCTTCTGGAAAGTATGTTCTTTTACTGTATATGTACTCAATACTTGGTAGGGGCTCCTTTTGCTTTAATTACTGCCTCAATTCGGCGTGGCATGGAGGTGATCAGTTTGTGGCACTGCTGAGGTGGTATGGAAGCCCAGGTTTCTTTGACAGTGGCCTTCAGCTCATCTGCATTTTTTGGTCTCTTGTTTCTCATTTTCCTCTTGACAATACCCCATAGAGTCTCTATGGGGTTCAGGTCTGGTGAGTTTGCTGGCCAGTCAAGCACACCAACACCATGGTCATTTAACCAACTTTTGGTGCTTTTGGCAGTGTGGGCAGGTGCCAAATCCTGCTGGAAAATGAAATCAGTATCTTTAAAAAGCTGGTCAGCAGAAGGAAGCATGAAGTGCTCCAAAATTTCTTGGTAAACGGGTGCAGTGACTTTGGTTTTCAAAAAACACAATGGACCAACACCAGCAGATGACATTGCAGCCCAAATCATCACAGACTGTGGAAACTTAACACTGGACTTCAAGCAGCTTGGGCTATGAGCTTCTCCACCCTTCCTCCAGACTCTAGGACCTTGGTTTCCAAATGAAATACAAAACTTGCTCTCATCTGAAAAGAGGACTTTGGAACACTGGGCAATAGTCCAGTTCTTCTTCTCCTTAGCCCAGGTAAGACACCTCTGACGTTGTCTGTGGTTCAGGAGTGGCTTAACAAGAGGAATACGACAACTGTAGCCAAATTCCTTGACATGTCTGTGTGTGGTGGCTCTTGATGCCTTGACCCCAGCCTTAGTCCATTCCTTGTGAAGTTCACCAAAATTCTTGAATCGATTTTGCTTGACAATCATAAGGCTGCGGTTCTCTCGGTTGGTTGTGCATCTTTTTCTTCCACACTTTTTCCTTCCACTCAACTTTCTGTTAACATGCTTGGATACAGCACTCTGTGAACAGCCAGCTTCTTTGGCAATGAATGTTTGTGGCTTACCCTCCTTGTGAAGGGTGTCAATGATTGTCTTCTGGACAACTGTCAGATCAGCAGTCTTCCCCATGATTGTGTAGCCTAGTGAACCAAACTGAGAGACCATTTTGAAGGCTCAGGAAACCTTTGCAGGTGTTTTGAGTTGATTAGCTGATTGGCATGTCACCATATTCTAATTTTTTGAGATAGTGAATTGGTGGGTTTTTGTTAAATGTGAGCCAAAATCATCACAATTAAAAGAACCAAAGACTTAAACTACTTCAGTCTGTGTGCATTGAATTTATTTAATACACGAGTTTCACAATTTGAGTTGAATTACTGAAATAAATTAACTTTTCCATGACATTCTAATTTATTGAGATGCACCTGTATTACCTTAAAATTTGAATATATTAATTACACAACACACATTTTTTAAAATCAATTAATAAATAATTAACAATAAATAACTATATAAATCAACAACAAATTACTATTAATAACTATATACAAAAATTTCAAATAAAAAAAACAAACATTTTAAACGACCTTTCTTTGGGGGGCCCTATCCCACTTATAGCTAGAAACAGTCCTGAAAGCCACCTGTACTAGTGTACTTTAAAAAGCTGACACGTACACATTCAAAATTTTTGGTCTCTCTCTTCTGGGAAAATTGACCAAAAATATTAATCTGGCTCTACACAGATTTTTGTCCAATCAAATGCTTTCTCATGATACCATCTAAAACCGACTAGCAAGTAACAAATCATGGTTCATGGTTGAGACGTAACTAAAGCCTATTAGCTATTCCAAACTTCCTTTTTACGTCAAGTAAGTCAACACAGAAAATAAAACTTCTCCTGTCAAGCCATTTCCTGAGGTCTTTATATAAAATATTGCAGAAGATCTCTGTTAGAAACACAGCTTTTGTGTTTAAGTCTACTCGTGTTTCTCTCTATGTAAGGCCTCTCCTTTCTTCTCTCACAGTCAGAGACTAATGTACTCTCACCTTCCCAGCTGATGAGTTCAGGGTGCAGTTACACAGGGTGGGAGCCATTAATTCCATGTTGAGTTAATAGATATTTTTTTGTTTGAAGAGGGTGTGAAAGTGTGATATGTGAAGGTCAGATCATTACTCCTTTCTCAGAGATCATTTCTCATTTTCTCAGAGATCTCACAGTCTCATAACAGGAAAAGTACTTTGCTAAAGAACTCCTGGGATTGTATCAGGGATGGTCTGGCCATAGAGAACAACGGGAATTTTGCTGATGGGTAACTTGTGGGCCAGCTTAATGAATCAAGTTTATATACACAGTAAATATACAACCATTTAAAGCAAGAAAATATTCTGACATCATTAGGCCAGCTCATTCAAACTATGGATCATGGTGTACAGTATGTAGGTGATATAAAGCAGCACTGTCTTGTCACCCCACCACTGGCTTTAGTTTATTAAAAAGTGAAGTGTAATCAGCTTGGATTCCAACCCTGGTCTTTGTAATTGGCCAGATGTCTGTAACCATCACCAGATTGTGAACTCCTTTTGAGTATTGTCAATGTAATTTGTTTTATGCTGGACAAAGTCATTATTTTTCCTGAAAGTGCTGTTCCTAAATTTCAGATTATGACCACTGGGATAAACGTAAAAAAATATGGAGATGCTAGCACTAAAGTAACTGTTTGCATTTACATCATCCTATGTAGTAGAAAGTAAAAAGGTGTCCTCTCCATCCTTTCTCTCCCTTACACACTCACACTGCACATAAGCCTCATTTGCCATATGATTATCCTGTAGGGAGAGCTGTTCAAGCGGGGTCCCACACACAGGGAGCCTAAGGCACAGGAAAGACTGAGACTCCAGCATATGGCCAACTAAACGCTTTTATGACCTAAAATGACCTCAGATTAGAACACAGACTCCAGACTACTGGCTGCTAATACATTAATAATAACTGTACCTTAAATGGAAGAATCTATAATTGAACAATAACAATAGTTTACTATCTTGCAAACTTGTAAACAAACTTTACTCATCTAGAGGTAGTTTTTGCTTAGATATAATTTTTTTTTTTTTTTTTTTGCCATTTATAGATATATATATATATAATGTATGTATCTTTTTTGGGGGAAAATAACTGGTCAAACTTGACATGATAGTGTTCATGTTATCATATTACAGTATAATTATGCATAAGTATGCAAGAGTATACTAAGTAATACTAATGAACATTGTCCAACATTTAATTATGCATTGCTTTTGCTATTGTAATTATTAAATTAACATAATACATGGAATGTGTTCTCTAACTTACTCCCCTGCTAAAAAAGAAAAGTAGCTTTAACCATTCTGGGGTGGTTTGCTGGTCTTAGCTGATTTAAGCTGGTCTAGCTGGTCTCTCAACTTGGCCAAGCTGGTATTTAGCTGGTTTCGCTGGTCGAACAATTGGTCTCCCAGCTGGCAAGTGGCCAAAACCCCTCTAAAACCTAAATTCTTTTAGAAAAACATCAGGACATTAATCAAAAACTGAATGTAAAGGAACATTTCAAGCAACTCTTGATTTATTGAGGTTTTAAGCAGTCATGTATTCAGACTTTGCTATATAGTGCCCTTGCCAATAACATGTCCTTGTCGTTACCCTACTGTTCCATGTCCTTCGGTACCTAGTTTGGTTAAAGTAATTAGTTAACATAGCGAGTAATTGTCAATGCATGAAGAGTAGGAAAGAGAGAGAGAGAGAGATGGGTGAACTGACATGCTTTGCAGAGGACTAGTGGCTAAAGAGGCTCCTCATTAGCCAATAGCTGACCCTAGCGCTCTTTTGTAGGTTGAGTTCTCCACTCTCTCTGTGGCCTTGTCTATTAAACAATCTGAAGGAGGTTGAGGAGGCTGGCCCTGTCCCCAAGGCCCCTATGTGTGTATGTGCAATTACGAGCTGGAGAGCTCATCAGCCACACAAAGCACAGAGACACTCACACGCTCTGCCTGTCTGCTGCCCATCCTAATAGGCACTTCTCTTTAAGCAATGTTCCCCTCTTCAAATGGAGACATCAAAGATAGGAGATTGAAGGATGGACAAATAGAGAGAATTGCAGAGGCAAAAATATTCAGGGTGTAAGGAGGACAGCCCTTGCTTTTATGAGGAGAGGGGGGTGTAAATTGGTTAACATTTTCACATCAGCAAAGGTTGATGAAAATGTTTTGGCCCCAGCAACCCAGCTATAGGAAGAGGTTTCCTATGAATGCTTAAGGTCAGTCTTTCCTCCAATCTCAAACATTTTACCATGGTGCAGGATTTTTCTGAGGCAGTTGCTCAAGGTCTGTTGGTCTGTCCATCTAGGATGTCAAAATCACAACATTGTTTTTCTGTCACAGTTAAAGATGAAGTCTGTAATTTCTTTGCCTCAGGCAGCACCAAATGAAATTGCAAAAATAATGAATTTTATTTTTTTTTTCCAAAACAGGTTTCCTGAATCTTCACTCATTTACTATTGGTTGGAACAACAGATACTGTAGTCCCAGCCCAAACTCACTGCATTGGTTGAGCCAATGTTGCATTGTGTAATCCGTTGGGATACTCAAACAAACAGAGCAATGTTTTGATAATGCCACAGTGTTAACTCTTAACAGGAATCAACCTATGAATTAATTACTTATAGCTGTCTCTGCATATTTAGCTGGGATGAAAGAAAGTTTTTGAACACTGAAAAAATTACCCATCTATTATTACACAGTCACCGTGATTTTGGCAAGTAGGAAATGCTCCTGGATCAACAATTTTTACTAGTAACTGCTGTTGGGCCTCATGTGTTCAGATAGAAGACAAAGGCAGGCCTAACAGTCATAAAAATATAACTCAAGCCCCCACCTTCTAAATCGTAAATCTTACTGATAAAAATCGTGCCAAAATCAAACAAAGGGAGTCCAAAACAGACTACAAATCCATGAAGCCTTGCTCACTAAAGGATCGAACTCTCAACTCCTATTGGATGGGGCACACAACAGAACGTCCCTCGAACATGACATCATCAGGAGTTGAAATACCTCTGTTTGCCTACGGAATTCGCTTCCAGCGACTTTGTTCACCGAATATAGACGTAGTTTTTTTGCTGCTCTCCGGTGCAACCTCATGGCACAAGGAAGTAATGTCCGACTTGAAACTGTAGCCATACAATCTCCATCTCGCTGGACGAGTTGAGATTACTCTGTGTTCAACCAAACACTCTAACGGATCCGAAGGAGACCGCTGAGCAATTCGCATCTTCATCCGTTTGCCTACAGAAGTGAAGAGATTAAAGATTTCTCTTCCATCTTCAATCAAGTCGACATTTCTGAGTTCTCCGCCAGCCCACCGAGAATCAACAGCCGTACCGCCTGCCGACAATCAACAACCATACCGCCTGCCGACAGAGCGAGGAAACGGCCTCCCGTCATCACCCGAGCCTCAAGGAACCGGGTCAAAGTTAAAGGACGGAGGAAAACACATTCTACCTGTGTCCTCATGCGATACAAGTAAGAGGTTTACGTCTGGGCAGAGATAGAATATTATAGCGTGTTATTCTTGTGTTTCAAGGTTTTTGCTTGTACAGTTTACGGACCGCCATGTCCGCTCATTATTAATACTCAGGGTATTAATTATCACAAATTTGTTTTGCTGTATTGTGGTCCAACCAAATTGGATTGTGCAATTTCGCCACCACAGGTGAGACAGCAACTGAGTTCATCCATTAAAGAGTTAAATAACGCGGGACTGTTTACGAGCCGTCCACCGCGTCTCTGAGCGATGAACTAAACAGCTGCTTTCTCTCCCACGATCGCGAAATCAGCTTTAGGGCTGTCACTTAATCATCTCTCTCTCTCTCTCTTACTAATCACACACACACACACACACACACCTTATGTGTTATAGGATTATTTTGATTTCCATATCTAATCATATCACTGTTTAGTTTGTAGTTGTAAGTCGGAAGTTTGTTGACTGCATTGTATTAATTATTAATTGATATTACTGCATAAATAAACTTTGTTTATATTACAAAGAGAAGTGTTTTGGTTTGTTTTGCATACGCCTGTGTCTTGCTGACGGGATGTCAGTGCTCGGATTCAAGCCTTCATTCATTGTTTTTTTTTCCCCGAAAATCGATATTCTTCGGATGCCGATTTTCCTAAGAAAACAATCTAATATTGAGACTGTTTTACTATCTGGTTATTAGTCCCTGATTTCAGGGTGGTGCCCCGTCAATGTTAATCCTTATTAATATTCTATTGATTTTTGATAATTGATAATTATCTTTGATGATTGAATTTGAATGATCAATAAGCTAGTATTAATTTTAATTAATGTTTCATCGATGTTAACAATTAACGATTATCTTTGATAACCGTTGATTTAAAGGATTTAAAAAGCTAACATTGATTCTCATCAATGTTCTATTGATTTTAATAATTAATAACTATCTTTGATAATTATTAATTATTGCTAATAATCAAACTTGCTCCTAAACGTAGAGCAATACATTTACTGGAGCCCCATATGAGGTTTTAATGAGTTAGATTCAATGAATTAATTTAAATATTAATTAATAACTACAGAAATAATTATTAATTATTAATAATTATTAATTATTTCTGATAGTAACACTGATCTAAACAACCAGTAAAGCCCTACACTGCCCTCTGATGTCATCAACATGTGCCGACCAACACTGTCACCAATCCATTTTAACAATAAAGCTGTTCAGCCTTGCTGTCAATTTGTAGGCCAACCCAGAAGGCTAATTCGCCATGGGTTCCCTTGGGAGTTTCCTATGGGATTTTATAATGGGGTTTTTAAATTTATAAATAAAATAAGGACTGTGGTAAACATTACTTGAACATTTTGTTCTACAACATAAACTACACACAGTCATACCTAAAATTTGAAATTTGAAGCCGCCGTGTTTGAAAAAAAAAAAAAAAGTATTTTGCTAACAAGTTGCTAGATGAGGATTACAAAGATAGGCACGTACATTCACATTCTTGTGGTAGTAGACTTTATTTAGCAACTTATTAGCAACATACATTTTTATGTGTAATTTATGTTGTAGAACAAAACGTCCAAGTATCTTCAAGTAATGTTTACCACAGATCTTATTTTACACATAAATCTAAAATTGCCAAAATAAAAACCCATAAGAAAATCCCGAAGGGAACATATGGCTCGAAAATGCTAAGTCTCTTCCAGGGTTTTGGACTCCAACCTGAACAGCTCTATTCCTTCCAGTCTGACCAATCCGACAAGAGGTAAGTTATCTGGTGCCCCACCCTCTCTGTAATTCTTTTTGAACCCAACAATGTATTATTAAATTTATGGGCCCACTTTATATTAGGTACCTTTAACTACTATGTACTTAAGCATTTGATACAGTGTACTTATTACGTCAAGCCGTGTGGCTGTGCTGATGACACAATTTGCGTCACACATTCTGTGCGCGGAGCTATCTGCAATGCAGACACCCGAAGTATGCGTTGGCCTTTAAACCCTACCCCTAATCTAAACCCTAACCCAACCCTAGCCTTTACCCTAAACCCTTACCCTAAACCTACCAATACCTCAACCTCAGTAGCAGCATATGTGAATCTTGTGATAATTTTGCAGAACAACATCTCGTTACACAGTAATTACATTGTACCTAGTAGCTAGTTCTATAAAACATGTATTTGCTATCTTTCTAGCTGGCTAACTTGAATTAGATTACTAACCCCTTGCAGTCTTATAAGTATATTACCAACATTATTAACCTATGAAAATGTATTTTATATATTAATAAGGTACCAACATTAGTAAGCTGAAAGTGTACCTTAATGTAAAGTGAACAACTGTTACCCATTTACTAATGAGTTACAAACGTTAGTAAATTAAAATGTGTAGTTTAATGTAAAGTGAACACCTGTGAACCATTTATTAATGAGTTACAAATGTTAGTAAATGAAAATGTGTACCTTAATGTAAAGTGACCACCTGTGAGCCATTTATTAATGACTTTCTAACATTAGTAACCTCTGAGAGTAAAACTTATAAAGTGCACAATAAAGAAACCTTTATTAAACTAGTTTGCAACTCATGCACTCCATTTATTAATATGTGACTTTTAATGCTTCAAGATTACACAATTTATCATACATAATATTCCATTCATAAATGAGCATACATAATGTAATAGAGTCTGATGAACATTAAGCCATTCTGAACTTTACGTAGAGCAAATAAACAGTATAACATGCATTCATAAACATTAAAACTAGAACAGAAAATAGACAAACTATCATTAGAAGAAAATAAACACATGCATATGTATATATGCTAAGGTTTTTTTTTTTATTATTATTATTACACTGGCCAAGCCTATATGTACTATAAATAATAGATTATTAGAAGCAAAATAAATTAATAAATAAATGTATAAAAAAAGTTCAGAACACATTTCAATCAGGTCATTGTTTATCTAAAGCATAATTAACAAACACAGTTTAGCAACTTTTACAGGATGCATAAAGAGTAATTAAATAAATATACATCCCATGTTGTTTCCAATTTCCTGCACTCCTCCAAAGGAGTGACAAGTTGCCCTTTCTATACTATAGCATTAGCATTGCTCTTTCCAGTACAGCAGTTACATTTGCACACACCATTGCATTTTCAGTCTCTTTCACAATCTGAGCACTTCCATATTAAAATAAACATTCTGCAAAGTATTATATATTTTACTTAGTAGTTCGTTCATGCATACCGCGTGTCTTTTCACATTTTATTCTTGCTTCTCACTGCAGCTCCAAAGTCCTGCATTTCTATTACCTGTGACCCTCCATTAACCATTAAACTACACATTTTCATTTACTAACGTTTGTAACTCATTAATAAATGGTTCACAGGTGCTCACCTTACAATAAGATACACTTTCAGCTTACTGATGTTGGTACCTCATTAATATATAAAGTACATTTTCATAGGTTAATAATGTTAGTAACAAATGGTTCATGGTTAACTCGTGAATAAACAACATAGGTGTATATTTTGAATTAAGGTATCCTTTCTTAGGTTACAAGGTTGATATATTCATCTTAAAGCTTTATAAGGTACAATTAAAATTAGTTCATAAATAGCCAATAAAATTAAAGATTCATGAACAATCTTTCTATAAACAATAAATTAGAATTGTCAAACAATGGTGTGTGTGAGCATGAAAAGAGTGCACACCTCTGGACCTCCACCCCTCGTACGCTGCCATGCTAATTAGATGGACGTTAAATCAAAAGCAGCATGTCACTGGAGTTAATTGATTTTTATCCAATGAATATGTAATTACATTGTTGTCTTTAAGTGGATAAACCTCCCTTGTGCCAGTACAGTACTCTGCATGCCGTTCTCAACCGAGACTCTTCAAGAGTGTCATTAATTGAACAGCTAGATGGAGGAGGATCACGTTCATTTCCACTGTAATCAAACACATAGATGCCTTCATAGTTTGATTGCTTTGTCAAGGGCTGCAGTTCATATTGTGCTATTTTTATCAAGCTGCTACATCACAGTAAAAGTGATAAGGCCAGTTTTCAGGCTGTGTTGCATACATCTCATTGAAAATGAGAATGTATCATATTTATGTACATATGTATATTAACATACTGTATGTTAATTTAAAGCTGATATGTGTAATTGCTGTGTTATACTGCAAATAATAATAATAATAATAATTAACTGAGTATTTTTTGTCTTATTTTCAAGTAAAACATTCCTTAAAACAAGAAAAAAAAATAATAATAATAATTACTCAAAGCAGGTTGGCATAAGATTTTAAATCTTGTTTTCAGAGAAATCGAACAAAAGTTGGTGAGGTTTATGCTTAAAAAAAATATTTGCCAGTGGGGTATTAAAAATAAAAGTTTTCCCTTTGAATCAAGTTGTTTTTTCTTACCCCATTGTCTTTCCCACTAAATTTGTATAGTTTTTCTGAAGACAAAATATCTTATGTCAAAACAAACAAATTTCTATAGTGCCACAGAGACACAGTATTTACAGTTTTCATGAAAAGTAACCTACAAAAATGTACACTGTAAAAAAAAAAAAAATTATACTAAAATTACAAAAAAGTTTACTAAAAAGTTCATTTGCTGCTTAAATTTGTAGAATAATTCAAAGCAGTGCCAGGTGTAAGTTACAAACTATTAAAAGTTCATTGCACTTATTCAGCCTCTTTGAACTTAATCAATAATATTGAAAATCAACTCTGAAAAATAAAAATAAAATTGAGAAGAAACTACAGAAATTGTGATGAGATTAGTGGAAACACAGATACTGTTTACAACATAATGATGACAACAATTTAATGGTATGTATATGCTGATATAAGGTTCAATGCAAATACTGACTACATGACAGTCTAAATTTTATTTAAGATTTATTGTTAAAGAGGGAAAGATAAATAAATAAGTTAGTGAGGACAGTAGACATAAAAATGTGGAATCATTATCGTAGTCCAAATACAGAAAAGCATAAAAGGCACTAGGAAAGAGAGAGAAGGGAAGTGAAGTCCAATAAAATGACTAATCCTTCCAATGCATTATTAGCTCAGGTGAAGGCCAATAAGGAGCTGAGAGATTAAGATTTATCAGCCAGTGCTCTCTGAACTGTCACTTCACTGTTTCACTCTTCTGGTTTCTACCTTCACCTCTTTCACCTCCATCACCTCGTTGCTAGACAACTGGTAGCTCTCCAGCTCCATAATCAAAGTCTCTGCAGCTCAGGAGCACTACAGCTTCCCTCACACTGAAACTGGCCTTATTTAAACCTTTAAACACACATACATACATACACACACACACACACACACACACACACACACACACACACAGACCATACATTTGTTTTCCCCTGTTATTTTTTATATATAAAGCAGAATGTTTTTATTTAGTTTTTACGTATTCATATATAAAAGCTTATCATGCCTTAAGTGAACATCATGCCATTAGTTGAGGCAGAAGCTGACATGTCATAGCGCAAACAGCAACCTTTTTTTTATTTTTTATTGGTCCTTTGAGGGAGACAAGGTTTTGTGACACTTTTCCTAAACATGTACATATTCCTTTGACATCTCTATGTTTTATTGTTTGCACTTTGCACTGCATTTTTGTGCTGTTTTAAATCATCTCACCTTATTTTTCAGTCTCATTCTTAACTTCAGAAAAAACAACCTAATACAAACAGCACAATCCAAAAGCAGTCACACATTAAAATGATCTCCCATTCTGTCAATACACATTAAAATGATTCAGCCGATGAACACTCATTAGAGCAAATGCACACTCCAAGTTGACATTTTCAATTGAACTGCATTTAATATGAAAAATGAATATGAGACAAGATGTGTTTGCTTTTAGTTAGACTTAAAATTGTTGTTGTTAATGACTGAACAGCACACACATACAAATAGTCGTGACCTGGCATTTTGTCATATAATTCCTATCTGACCAAATAAAAAGAAAGACATTTAGCTCTATTGGAGATTTTTGGGCTCAGTGACACACAACAAACGTGTGGTTTATTACATCAAGACACTAATGACATGTAGAAGTTCAGAGTGCCGCAGGGAATGAAGTGGAAAGCACCGGACTCTATCGCTCACAAATACTTTGTTTTATTCTGTAAGGACAAATAGGGACAGGACAATGCTATAGAATTTACCATGGATTCAAATGATACGTCAGATTATTTAGCCAGATAAAGCTATTTAACACTGCGCAAATATTTTTGTCTGTAATTTTGGGGGGAATTCCTGTTACATTTATGCTTAATAATAATCTTTTCATCAGAACTGATTACTAAAGTACATTCTGTATTATAATACAGTTTCTTCTGGTCCTCCAATCTAATGGGCAAGCAGTGTTCCAAGATTGCTGATATTTAGTAATAACAGCACTGGGACGATTCGCTGTTTGAATCTGCTGGTCTGCATCCACAGCGATCCAGACAGGCTGTAAGTTTGTTTGTTGACTTAGTGTGGAACTATTTTCTCGATATTAAGTTCCTTCTCATAGAACTGTTGGATGAAAGTAATATCCCAATCACAGTTGTGCTGTTGCAAAGAATATTCTGAGGTCAAATCACAGCCATACTGATATTCAGTACACAAAAGCTCTCTTGCTTTTATCTGTCAGTCCTGTCAATTGCAAGCTGTGCTATGATTTGAAACTGATCTACAGAGAGATGGCCCATGATCTGTGAAGACTCTATGAGATGATGGTTACTTAGTAAGAAGGAAATGAAATGGTCTGGTGTGAAAACGAGACCAGCAATAGTTAGTCGAATAGATGCTGTGATGGTGTTTCTGCGCATGTGTGTGCGTGTCTGGAGGTTGGCAGTCTGTTTTCCAAGAAAGACTGCAGCAGTGAGCTGTTTCGCCTCGACTGAAAAACGGAGTGTTTGTCAGAAGCATGCTGTGCGGCTTTGGCTGAACTCTGCAGGTCGACACAGCAAGCGGAACACACACATTCACATGCAAGCACAACCAGAATGCAAATACACTTTCTCTCTCTCTCCTTCATGCAGTTCACAGAAAATCTAAGTGGAAGCACAAAAGCTAAACAAAAAAACTATATATGACTTAAAATGTAGCTTTGAGGACACTGAAGTGCTGAAGGCTGAAGTGCTTTCACATTACTGATTTGATAGACAGCAACTTGGCCATTATAATTTTTTTCTGGTACGCCTATGTTATTTGTGAATAAAGGCCATGATATACTTCGTACTAAATCTAAGAACGACAGGTGTGACGTCATTTAGAACAAAATCTGGCCAAAAATAAGGTGTTTTTGAGTTCGCTTCGGTGGTTCGTAACAGCTCGCCAGGGCGAACATTTAGGAAGACTTCTTACCAGCTGCTAAACATCTTCTTACTGCCATTGGTCCATGTCAGCAGTGGGTGTGACCTGGAGCTCCACCTACTTTGAGGCTGACAGCTAATTCTGTTTACGTTCTTCTGTCAGTCAAGATCAGTCAAAACAGTTAGGTGTGCAGTTATTAGTGAGCTGGTGCAAATTTACCGACATCTGTATGATTTTTCGCGAAGAAACATTTTCCAAGACCATGTCATGCGATTTTTTTGGTTTTGTTTAATTAGTCTGCAAAATGAACCAAATACTCCCAAGTGCCCATTCACTCATGAACCAACTGCAGCAAATGCCATTCACACATCTGCCCAAAGTAAGCCTATCATCATTCTTTTGTCTGTATTTTGCACATTAACACTACTTGATACATCCATCTTTGCAGTAGTATCAGTGTCATCATAAATTAAAATAACAGAGTTTAATCAGTGCATATTATGGCCGCGTAAAGTTTTACATGTAGTCTTGTACGTCCTCATCTTTAAATGTACTTCTAAACACCTCCACACAGCGGCTGGAGTGGCTGGTGTTAAATCTTCGCAAACGGTATACCATTGCTCATATGTTTCGAACTTCTTTTTAGGTAAAGAGAATTGTTGCACTCAAATAGGACTCGTATATCCTCAGGTTCATAGAGCAAACAAATAAAATAATATCTAAAATCCACAACTTACTGGTCTGTTTTTAACTCACTGCACATTGCACTTTTTCACTATGCAATTCTAAAATAAAAAATGTATTTTTGATTGACTCTTTTGGTCTGTACTTCATTCAGTGTGCGGACAGCATCTGTTGTGGATTTTGAACTTCTTTTTACACCTGAACGAAGAACGAAGAAGAACTTCTCTGGTAGTATATCGGGGCTTTAAAGCTGTTACTCTCACTGTACTTAAAAAAAAAAAAAAGAAGTTAACTTAAAAAAATGTGCTTCATGCATATCATCTAATTTAACTGGTTTGATTCAAGTCAAAATATTATTTTATATGTCTGAATCAACCTTGTCTATATAAGCTTACACCAACAAAACAAATTTTTCAGGGTTAGGTCAGGTTTTCTCCTTAAGGTAAAAATTGGAAGTTCCCACTTTTTACAGTGTGGACCAGAAGCTGTGGGATTGCTAATGGCTTTACCCACATGGCATCTAAACACATTTTTCTAATTTGTGCTGATTGTAGGGAAAATCTATGGAATTATGTGGAATGAATTTACAGTGGTTCCAAAAGTATTTGGACACTTTAAATCACACTTAAAAATGTATGAACGTCATTCGCATTAATCACAATAGTAACCATGTGACATCTGTAAACAAATGATGCTAGACTTTTTCTCAAAACTAACTTAACTTTGCGAGCCATTCTATCACTTTTAACCAGCTGGTCCCAAGATCATTTTTTTTAAATCGATGTACACTCAAAAAATATTTTAGCCCATTTTTAAGATTTACAATTTATAAAAAATTTCTATTAAACAGAATGGACTTTTATCTTTAACAAAATTAAATGAATAAAACTTACATACTATATATTCAATTTATTTTTTTTGTTCAATATTGCTAAATTTAATTTGATGGAAATTTGTTTTCAAAATTTGTTTAATTTTTTTAATGGATATTGTCAAAGAATTCCTCAGAAATCTGTGCAACTTTCTTTGGAATTCTGTGGATACATATTCCACCGATGAAAGGGACAACATCAGCCAATGTGAGATTGTTTTGAAAGTTGGACAGTTTGATTGAAAACAATTTGATGAAGTCACAAACATTTCTGATAAATAATAACGCTGCACAGTAATCTCATACACCATTGAACATAGGTTATATGTGATTGTGGTGGATAAGCAAAGATTTTATGGAGCTGTTAGTATCATTATTATTATTATTATTATTATTATTATTATTATTATTATCTGTCACAGCTCTGGGGAGTTTGCCGCTTTGTTTTGTATGTTTTGTTATTTTCTCTCCCTCATGACCGGCGTTTCCGTGGGAACATTGATTGTTCCCGGAGGAACGATAATGCCACTGATTAGCATGCCAAACAACACCTGTTCTCCTCTAATTCACTCCCTTCTTAAGCCCTTTGTGTTCTCAGAATCTTTGCTAGATTGTTGTTTGGTGTGATGTAACTAGCCTCACTCTCTCTGCCTAGTTGGTCCTGTCTCATGTATCTGTTGGTTGCCCATGTGTCGGGTGTGTGGTTGCCTTCCAGTTCGCTGCGTGTCTGCTGGGGTTCCACGGAGGATACATCATCGTTGCCCGCGTGTCGGGAGCTAGATCGCCCTACCCTGCTGGCCGTCGTTCTGCACCTCACTAAGCTTCAACGGAGTATTCCACGAATCTATTCCTGACTTCCACAATTGCCCTTGGCACAGCCACAGCACGCGTGCTTCTCTGTCATCTCTCCCGGCTGCTGCAGCCAGTGCCTGGATCCCCGACATCCACAGTGACTGCTCACTTTTATTGTAAATAAATCCTTTGAACTGTTCTTCTGCATTTGGGTCTGTTTTTCATATAGATGCAAGGCCTGCATGCATCTATATGTCTTTGCCTTTTCACAAAGCCAATTTTCCTTATCAGTGCCACAGATGATCAGAAATGTAGAGATCTATGGAGTCATTTTGTAAATCTTATGATTTATTGTAGTGGAAGATGCTGTGTTTTATTTGCAACAAGCCACATCAACATTGCCCAAATCCTTTCAATGCATTTATTTTTTGCCTGTTGGTCACCTCCTCCTTTCTCTCCCATCTGTACACTTTTTCCTGCTTATTTTCTACACCATTCTCTCACACTAATTTTTTCATCATCTCTCTCTCTCTCTCTCTCTCTCTCTCTCTCTCTCTCCATGGTTTAAGGTGGCAGAGGTGTTTGTGGGTTGCGGGGAAACATGCCTAGGGATTCTGTGGACCGCTATAAATTATTCATGGCTCTCTGTAGAATATATATGTTCTGTCTAGAAAAAGAGAGAAGAGAGAGAGTGAAGCAGGGCAAATGAAAAAGAGAGAGATTTGTACACTAATTGAGAGAGAAATACAGGAAAGTTTCAAGTGGGAAGGCTTTATGTGTGTGTTTATGAGTGTTTGTCTCACCTTATTACTTATAGTTTTTCTCTTTTTGATAGATAATATTTTTAAAAGTGTGTAATCTCTGTACTTCTATCATCAACAAACGGAATAAAAAAAATAGTGATTGTTGTCAAACAGATTTCCTGAACCTGTGTGCCATTGGTAAAAAAAAAAAAAACAGATAGCCAAACTCATGCTAGTGGTTGCTGTGTGTTAGGCTGGTTGGCCACTCAAAAAAAAAAAAAAAACTTTTTTGATAGCTCCACAGATCCACAAGTGTTTACACTTTTTCAACTAACCAAAAAAATCAAATCAACCAACAAATGACTTATAATTGTCTCTGTATAAACTCTAACTTGGAATAGGAAAAATTATAGTAAAATTTGGTGGTAGACGCACAAAGTGGTCTTTCCTCCCACATGTGCATGCATTCAATAGATTGTTCAACAGCCCAAGCCTTTATCTATAATGGGTCCCGCAGCTGCTCATGACTGTATCTCCTTTATATCCACTGCTCTACAGCATCACATTTACCTTCACATTCAGCGCTTACATCACGCTTCGCGTCAGCTGCTGGAAAGAAGCGCTTTTTAAAAGTTAATAACGTTTAAATTATCGATTTATTTTTTACACAAACATATCAATTTGCTTCAGAAGACATTCATTGATCGAATGGAGTCATGTGGATTACTTATATGGTGCCTAAATATGACTTTTGGACCATCAAAGTGCTGGTACCCGTGTACTTGCATTATAAGGACCTGACAGAGATCTACCTTCTTCTAAAAATCTTCATTTGTGTTCTGCAGAACAAAGAAAGTCATACACATCTGGGATGGCATCAGGGTAAGTGAATAATGAGAGAATTAAAAATTTTGGGTGAACTATTCCTTTAAAATCATCACTGAGGAGACTGCTGTCAAGATGTAGTGAAAAAAGAGTCATATTTTGGTCTGTTCTCACCAAAAACCAACTAAATCTCTTCAGAAGACATTGATTAAAACACTGGAGTCTTAAGGACTACTTTTATGCTGATTTTATCTTTTTGGAGCTTTTGAAGTTCTGGGAACCATTCACTTGCGTTGTATGGACCTACAGAGCTGAGATATTCTTCTAGAAATCTTTGTTTGTGTTCAGCTGAAGAAAGACATTCATGCACATCTCGGATGGCATGAGGGTGAGTAAATGATGAGAGAATTTTCTATAAACTATGTTTCACACTGAAAGATTTTTTCTGTCCTTTACAATTGCTGCATGTCAGACTGTACAATATGACCCCAGTAAAGATGCCAAGACAGACTGTGCGACATCAACTGTCTTCTATGTTAGACTGTACGATGTACATCTTTTAGGACTTTTACTTTACGATTGACAGCGTTGACTGGGCAATAGCCATTAGTCCGTGTGACGTTATCTCATCCAAATAGACTCTCTCTCTCTCACACACACACACACACCAGGACGTGCTCCTTCCCTTCACCATTGTTGTTGCACATTGAAATTTGTCTCAGACAGCAGAATCATAGTGAAAATCGAACAGTATGAACCAGGAGCTGTGGGTTTGATGAAAATGAAAATTACTGATCAAGATTCAAAATCTCGTCACCAGCCCACTTTTCTGATGAAGTCACTCTAATTTTACACACTATTACAAATTCAACTACACGATATTACTATATAATATCATAACATATTGTATATTTAATACTTTTATTTTTGGCTTTTTACCAAACTTTTTTACCATTGGCTATTTATTGTTGTTTTTTCTTCTTCTTTTTTTCCTCTAGCGTACAACAAGAAATAAAGAGATAGTTCAGTGGAGTACTATATTAAATAAACAATATGGATGCATTATATTAGATTCTTAGATAAAAAAATATAACACTCATCATTATTCATTTTCAACCTGTCTTGTTCTGGATTTCGGTAGGTTGTAAATGTGAAGGTGGCTTGTGAATGTTTTGGGAAGCACCGGACCACAGTAGCAATGGCCATTGTTTTCTGCCTGGCCCATTTTCTTACCATCATGGTCAGTCATGCTATTGTGGTCCTTTTGTCAGCTCATTAATATATGCTTCTGCTCTCCTGCCAGCCTTCCCCGATCTCCTTCCATCCTTCCCTCCCCCCACTTCCAGAAATCAAGGTTAGGCAATTTTACATTTGGTTTTTCAAATGTGAAAACAGATTTATATCACCACTCCCCCCTCCTTCACTTCCATTTTCCCCAGCCATTGGTAGTAAAGAGAGATACCGAGTGTGAGTGTAAATGTGTCCAATTCTTTGCCTGGCGGAGAAGTTTCATAAATGTGGTGTCACTCTGCAGTGTGGCATGTGCGATTGCTTAGCCTGCTGTCTGACACAGGGGAATGCTTTTGAATGGCAGACATCTGTAATAGGGTTGCAGAGAACGCTCAGGGTTTGAGAACAATACCGAATACCATATGGAAACTGCTAATGAAGTCACCTGAAAAGCTTGTTTTCATTCAAATTTATGTCAGATTGCATTAGTCGGATATTGTTTCCACTGCACTCATTTATTACCAAATTTGTGGTTCTTTTTGCATGCTTACATTTCAGTGCGTCTGTGTGACTTTTGTGTGTTTTGTTGTTGTTGTTGTTGTTGTTGTTGTTGTTGTTGTTGTTGTTATTTTTTGTTTTGCATGAATCTCACCTACACAGTAGTCGTCAACCAATATGGATTTTTTAATGGCCGATACCAATGCTGATAGAACAGGGTGGCCAGTGGCTGATATTTAAATAATTAATAATGGAAAATTTGCTGGAATAAAACCCCACATGTTATTTGGTATACTCAAAATGGTAACACTTTATAATAACAGTACATGAATTAATACTTGAATTAATAGTTACTTCTGCATAAATTAATGATTTAAGGAAGGGACTAATCAGGAACTAATGAAGAGCTAACATTAACTACAACATAATTCATATGAATTCATGCATTATTAATGGTCACCTTAATTACATGTTAGTACATGTTTTATAGTTAATGCATTAATTAACATTAGGGAATAAACTAAATCAAACAGGCTTTATAAGAAATAATGAGAAGTACTTCACCCTTTAAATAAATGTGCATAATTTAGTATGGTCATAATTACATTTATTTTATATAACATTTGATGTCTTCAGTTTCACCACAAACATCACTGGATGACTCAGGATTATTTTGCATTATTTATATGGATCATCCTTATCAAATGTTGAACATATTAAAGGGATCATTTACTCACCCTCATGCCATTCCAGATGTGTATGGCTTTGTATCGTCTGCAGAGCACAAACAAAGGTTTTTAGAAGAATATCTCTGCTCTGTAGGTCCACACAGTGCAAGTGAATGGGGACCAAGTTTCTGAAGTTCCAAAAAGCACATAAAACAGCATAAATGTAATCTGTATTACTCCAGTGGTTTAATCCATGTCTTCTAAAGTGCTGCAATCGGTTTTGGGTGAGAATAAACCTAAATGTAACTCATTTTTCACTGTACATCTTGCCATTGCAGTCTCTAGGCAAAATCATGATTTGAAGCTCGATTACACTTTCTAGTGTTTGACGCATGAGCAGAGTGCTATGGTGCAAGAAAGTGTAATCGAGTTTGAAATCATGATGGCCAAGGAAATTTATTGTGAAAAAGGAGTTACATTTTGGTCTGATCTCACCAAAAAGCAATAGGACAGCTTCAGAAGACATGGATTAATTACTTTTCTGCTGCATTTATGTACTTTTTGGAGCTTCAGAGTTTTGGTCACCAATCACCATTTTATGTAAGTAAATGATGAGAGAATTTTAAATTTTGGGTGAACATTTCCTTTCATGATTGCCACCAATAATTATTTTTAATAATAATAATTGATTTCAACCCATTCTGTGTGATTCTCCATTCCTTTCCCTTCATACTCACCCTACCACTGTAGGTCCTACCACTCAGTTCACTCATCATCCACATGCAGATCATGTCCACAGCTCAGCTTTTACTTCATGAAAAACAAATCAAATGATGCTAAACAATATATGATCTAACTGGGATGAATACTAGTGTAGTACATGTGTAGTTGATAGTAAGTTTACAATGATGTGCCCCACCAAGTAAAGTCATGACATGATGCTGCATTAACAAGTCATGGGTTCATGGGTATTTAATAATGAGTTAAAAATGATGTGCCCCACCAAGTAAAGTCATGACATTATGCTGCATTAATAAATCATTTGATACACATGCACCAGTGAAATACAGACCAAGATTTTTTTTTAAAGATCTGCTTATTTGAAAATACAAATCCACCATATGACATTAAAAAACAAAAAAGGGTGAAACACCTTTATTGTGAAAAAAAAAAAAAAAAAAAATCAATACTGAAATACAAGTGTCAATCATCCACCAAGATGCTTTAAATGAATGAAATCTCTTAAAACACATACGGACTCAAAAGAAAAACCAAACATACCTGTTAAGACATAAAATACATTTTTTAAATGATTTATAAGGTGTGTTTTATCTCTCTCTATCTCTCCTGATGTCAAGTTGGAAATGCTAAAAATGATAAAGTTGGGGGAGTCACGTGACGCCATGCGAGGATCGGATGTTTAGTCGGCGAGCCAGGGAGTGGATTTGGTTTGAGAGATGAGGGAAATGCGGCGAGAGATGTTGCCGGCAATGCTGACGAAGGTCATTGATGACTTGGAGGATCTTGTTGTGATACGTCGATCAATCACTGCTATGGAGACTAAATTCTCTGAGGTGGTTACAAGAGTGGGGGATGTCAAGAAACAGATCAATTATCTGGAGTCATCGGAGAGGGAATTATCTGCTAATCCGCTTGTGACCAAGGAGGACTTGGAGCATGTCTGGGAGAAGTTGGAGGACATGGAGAACCGTAGCCGGCGGAATAATGTCCATATTGTCGGAACTCCTGAGGCCGACGAGGGTCAGGATATGGTCAAATTCCTGGACGGGCTCTTTCCGAATCTGCTTGACATAACAGGCCATAAGCTGGAAATCGAGCAAGCTTACAAGGTTCCTTCTCAGCTAGCTGCAGAGGGAGGCAGGTCCGATCAATTCTGGCCAAATTTCTGAGATCATCTGATAAAGATCTTGTGTTACGCGAGGTGAGGAGTAAAGGAAGGCTTTCTTGGAAAAACCACAGTATTTTCTTGTTCCCAGACTTTGCGAATTCGACAAGAGAAACGTGATCGATTCAAGGAATGCAAGAAACTTTTACATCAACGGAAGGTCACTTTTGCACTGATATTCCTGGCCAAATTGAGAATAGATGCCAAGGATGGCTGTAAAACATTCACATGCCCACAGCAAGCGATGTCCTTCATAAAGTCAATGGAGTGAATAAGTTATCTTGTGGTACTCACCTTGCAGCTGAGTGGACCAACTCACTGAACTTGACTGTTCGAGGAAACTGAGCGCCTTTTTTTTTTTTTTTTTTGTGCTGGTTCCACCTAGCGGCTGGATTTTGTTTTGTGGAGTAACACTCCTTCGGGACAGTTTTGTGGATGAATCTGCATGCTCTTTATGCTTATGCCTCCTATTGGCTGGAGTTTGTTTTGTGGAGTATTTCTTGCAAGACATTAGAGTGATTAGGTAATTTGTTGCACTCATGTTGCAGCCGAGTGGGCCAGCTCACTGAACATTCGTTTGACTGTTCGAGGAAACTCAACGCCTTTTTTTTTTTGTTGTTGTGCTGGTTCCGCCTAGCGGCTGGAGTTTGTTTTGTGGAGGAACACACCTTCGGGACAGTTTTGTGGATGAATCTACGCGGTCTTTGTGTTTATTTTGCCTATTGGCTGGAGTTGGTTTTATAGAGTATCTTTTGTTGTGTAATTCTGTCTCACAAAATTTGTATAGAAAAACCAGACTTGAGCAATCTGATGGCAAAGTTGTCACAGGGGCACTCGTAGGCATACATGGACTGTTTGAGTTTAGAGGGATGGACGCCAGTTGGTGCTGTCATGCGCGGGGTTAATGCACACCTTTTTCTTTTTTCTGTTTGTTTGGTTCTGGGGGAAGTTCGGGGTTTGACTGTGGCACTAATGTTGGAATGTGGTCTTTATCATTTTATTTTTGACACACAATCTATTTTTTCTAATATGTCGAAATGTAAAATGTTAATATGAGTGGATTGTCTCTCTTCACGTGGAATGTGAATGGGTTGGGGCACCCCATAAAAAGAAGGAAGGTTATTTCTCTTCTTAAGCATAAGAAATATGATATATTGTTTCTTCAAGAAACGCAGGAAGCGGGGAAAGAAATTTGGGGAGATATGGGGTGGACATGTTTCTTTAGTTCTGGCTCAAGTAAGAGGAGGGGAGTCATTACACTGATAAGTAAACATCTACAATTCAAATGTCTCAAACAGATAAAAGATAAATTAGGAAGAGTCATTATTGTTTTAGCTGAAATTCAGGGGCAAAGTCTTATTTTGGCTAATATTTACACACCTAACGTTGATGATCAGGGCTTTTTTATAGCTCTTGAAGGGATGTTGCAAGCCACTGGCACCCCTCATGATATAATATTGGGAGAAGACTTTAATCTTTTGATGGACTCAATCCTTGATCATAGTGAAGCAAAAGTGTGCAAGCCCCCTAGAGCAACACTGACACTTCACAGGATGTGTAAAAATCTTGGTCTAACAGATATTTGGAGACTTTTGAACCCATCTGGTAGGGACTATAATTTGTTTTCATCAATTCATAAGATTTACTCTAGAATATATATTTTTTATATCCAAGTCCCTCATTTCATCTGTTATTGTTTGCTCAGTTGGAAACATCTTAGTCTCAGATCACGCCCTGGTGATTTAGAGGTGTTGCCACATATAGAGAAAAATAAATCATATACTTGCCGCTTTAATGTATCCCTTTTGCAAAATCCTGATTTCCAACAAATGTTAAAGGCTGAAATCAATGTTTATATGGAGACCAACTGGTCCTCAGTATCCTCTATGGGCATGGCTTGGCACTTAAGGCGGTTCTTTGGGGTCGGATCATACACTATGCCTCATTCATCAAAAAATCCAAAGCATGAGAACTTGTGGAGTTGGAAGGAAATATTAAAAGTGCTGAGGCAGAGCTGAAGCGCCGAATGTCGCCTGATGGCCTCAGAGAATTGACCAGATTGAAATACAAATATAATACTATTTTGTCGTGGAAGGTGGAGTTTTGGCTATTCAGGGCAAGACAGTCATACTTTGAGTCAGGGGACAAAGCAGGGAAGCTTTTGGCTAGATATACAGTGCATCCGGAAAGTATTCACAGCGCTTCACTTTTTCCACATTTTGTTATGTTACAACCTTATTCCAAAATGGATTAAATTCATTATTTTCCTCAAAATTCTACAAACAATACCCCATAATGACAATGTGAAAGAAGTTTGTTTGAAATCTTTGCAAATTTATTAAATAAAAAACGAAAAAAAATCACATGTACATAAGTATTCACAGCCTTTGCTCAATACTTTGTTGAAGCACCTTTGGCACCAATTACAGCCTCAAGTCTTTTTGAGTATGAAGCTACAAGCTTGGCACACCTATTTTTGGTTTCTCCCATTCTTCTTTTCAGGACCTCTCAAGCTCCATCAGGTTGGATGGGGCGCATCGGTGCACAGCCATTTTCAGAGTCTCTCCAGAGATGTTCAATCGAGTTCAAGTCTGGGCTCTGGCTGGGCCACTCAAAGACATTCACAGAGTTGTCCCGGAGCCACTGCTTTGTTATCTTGGCTGTGTGCTTAGGGTCGTTGTGCTGTTGGAAGATGAACCTTCACCCCAGTCTGAGGTCCAGAGCGCTCTGGAGCAGGTTTTCATCAAGGATGTCTATGTACATTGCTACATTCATCTTTCCCTCGATCCTGACTAGTCTCCCAGTTCCTGCCGCTGAAAAACATCCCCACAGCATGATGCTGCCACCACCATGCTTCACTGTAGGGATGGTATTGGCCAGGTGATGAGCGGTGCCTGGTTTCCTCCAGACATGACGCTTGCCAATCAGGCCAAAGAGTTCAATCTTTCTTTCTCATGGTCTGAGAGTCCTTCAGGTGCCTTTTGGCAAACTCCAGGTGGGCTGTCATGTGCCTTTTACTGAGGAGTGTCTTCCATCTGGCCACTCTACCATACAGGCCTGATTGGTGGAGTGCTGCAGAGATGGCTGTTCTTCTGGAAGATTCTCCTCTCTCCATAGAGAAACACTGGAGCTCTGTCAGAGTGACCATCGGGTTCTTGGTCACCTCCCTAACTAAGGCCCTTCTCCCCGATCACTCAGTTTGGCCAGGCAGCCAGCTCTAGGAAGAGTCCTGGTGGTTCCAAACTTCTTCCATTTACAGATGATGGAGGCCACTGTGCTCATTGGGACCTTCAATGCTGCAGACATTTTTCTGTACCCTTCCCCAGATCTGTGCCTCGATACAATCCTGTCTCGGAGGTCTACAGTCAATTCCTTGGACTTCATGGCTTGGTTTGTGCTCTGACATGCACTGTTAACTGTGGGACCTTATATAGACAGGTGTGTGCCTTTTCAAATCATGTCCAATCAACTGAATTTACCACAGGTGGAATCCAATCAAGTTGTAGAAACATCTCAAGGATGATCAGTGGAAACAGGATGCACCTGAGCTCAATTTTGAGTGTCATGGCAAAGGCTGTGAATACTTATGTACATGTGATTTTATTTTTTCGTTTTTTTTTATTTTATTTTTTTTATAAATTTGCAAAGATTTCAAACAAACTTCTTTCACGTTGTCATTATGGGGTATTGTTTGTAGAATTTTGAGGAAAATAATGAATTTAATCCATTTTGGAATAAGGCTGTAACATAACAAAATGTGGAAAAAATGAAGCGCTGTGAATACTTTCCGGATGCACTGTATAAAGCAGAGAGTCTTTTTCTACCATTCCCTCAGTGAAACCTGCTGGTGGTGAAATTTTTACCCCGGCCATTGATATTAATAATGCTTTTAAAAATTCTATCTTGATCTCTATAATTCCACGTCTTCGTCTACTGATGAAGATATTAGAAACTTTGTGGAACCTTTAGAACTCCCTAAATTGATGACTGAGCAAGATCATTTTCTTGATTATGAGATAACCTTGGAGGAGCTTGACGAGGTAATTAAGGCCCTCCCTATAGGCAAAGCTCCAGGGCCAGATGGCTTTGCCGCTGAATTTTTTTAGATCTTATGCTACAGAACTGGCTCCACTTTTGTTAGAAGTTTATACAGAATCATTAAACAATGGAAAGCTTCCGCCAATCATGACACAAGCCCGGATCAGTCTGATTCTTAAAAGATCCAAGCGAGTGTAAGTACCGTCCAATTTCCCTGATCCAGCTAGACATTAAAACATTGTCAAAAATGTTGGCTAATCGATTAAGTTATGACATCTCTTATACATAGATCAGGTGGGGTTTATTCTGGGCCGCAGCTCTTCTGATAACATTAGGCGTTTCATCAATATCATGTGGTCAGTGGCGAATGTTCAGACTCCAGTTGCTGCTATCTCACTTGATGCCGAAAAGGCATTTGATATGGTAGGATGGGATTATCTTTTTAAGATTTATGGGTTTGGGAGTACATTTATTGGATGTATTAAGTTGCTTTATAGACACCCGGTAGCGGCGATCCAAACAAATGGATTCATTTCAGATTATTTTACTCTGAATAGGAGCACCCGGCAGGGTTGCCCTCTTTCCCCTTTATTATTCTGTCTTGCCCTGGAACCATTAGCAGCCATGATAAGAAAGGAGGATTTTCCAGGGGTGATAGCAGGAGGTGTGGCGCACAAGCTTCTGCTTTACGCAGATGATATTTTATTATTCGTTTCCGACCCTACTAGATCTATGCCTTGCCTCCACAGAATCATTAATTATTTTTCTAAGTTCTCAAGATACAGAGTCAATTGGTCTAAATCCGAAACTTTGGCTCTGACAGCGTACTGCCCAGTAATGGCTTTCCAGCCGGGTGCTTTTAGGGGCCCAAACAGGGCATTAAGTATTTGGGTATTTTATTCCCAACAAATTTTTCTGATTTAGTTAATATTTACCCCTTAATAAAAAAGGTTTTCAAGCGATGTGGGCAGGTGGGCTTAATTACATTTATTGATGATTGGGAAGGTTAATGTTATTAAAATGAATTGTATTCCAAAATTCAACTACCTGCTACAGTCTCTCCCTGTAGATGTCCCCCTCTTACGTTAAGCAATACAAATTGTTTTTTTTTTAATTATCCCCTTTTCTCCCAATATGGAATGCCCAATTCCCACTACTTCTTAGTAGGTCCTCGTGGTGGCACGGTTACTCACCTCAATCCAGGTGGCAGAGGACAAGTCTCAGTTGCCTCCAATTCTGAGACTGTCAATCCATACATCTTATCATGTGGCTCGCTGTGCATGAGACCGCGGAGACTCACAGCATGTGGAGGCTCATGCTACTCTCCGTGATCCACTCACAATTTACCACACACTCCATTGAGAGCAAGAACCCCTAATCATGACCACGAGGAGGTTACCCCATGTGACTCTACCCTCTCTAGCAACCGGCCAATTTGGTTGCTTATGAGACCTGGCTGGAGTCACTCAGCACGCCCTAGATTCGAACTCGTGACTCCAGGGGTGGTAGTCAGCATCAATACTCGCTGAACTACCCAGGCCCCCCCCTTATTTCAAGCAATTTGATAGCATAGCGAAGTCTTTCATTTGGAATGTCAAGCATCCCAGATTACATTTCTGTAAACTGTACAGGACGACTGACAAAGGTGGACTAGCTCTACCCAAGATTTGTTTTATTATTATGTGTTCGGTCTCAGACATTTGACTCATTGGCCGCTTCCACCTGAAAGAGCCCCTCCCTGGTTTTGTATTGAACAGGAAGTTCTTGCCCCTATTTTGCCATTGCAAAGCCTTTCTATCAAACTAACCAGAGAAGTTAAATTACACCCCATTACCTCACATTTGACTGGACAAAAGTGTCCAGAGTGTTTAATTCGGATATTTATCTTAATGTTGCCTCGAGCTTAAGGCTGATCCCCAAATGATGTATTAATAAGTCCCCTTTCTGCTGGTCAGAGTGGATTGTGAGGGGGGTTACTACACTCTGTGACCTATTTGAGAGCAGTGTGTTGATCCTTTGAAAATTTGGTTCAACATTTTGGGATCCCCAGATCTCAGTTTTTTAGGTATTTACAGCTGCGCCACTTGCTCTATACTATTTTTGGGAATAGCATACACCCCCCTAAAGCAGCAGATACTATGTGATTACTGCTTTTGGAAAAGGTCATGAGGCATCTGTGTATTACTCCCTGCTAATTCAGAGTCTGGGGGATGGAGCTTCATCCTCTCTCAAGAGATTATGGGAGAAAGATTTAAACTTGGAATTGGAGGAGGGAGAGTGGGCTAGGATTCTAAAAAACTGCATCTAGAGATGCAAGGGTGCGCCTTATCCAATTCAAGATTTTACATCGTTCTATTGGACCCCCTCTAGATTGTATAGGCTTGGTCTTAAAGACACACCCACCTGCATGCGATACCAATCAGAGGATGGAGACATAACCCATGTCTTTTGGGGGTGTGTTAAAATCCAGGAGTTTTGGTTGAAGGTTCAGAGTTTGGTGTGTGATGTATTGGGCACTTGGATATCATTTTGCCCCAGACTCTGTATTTTGGGTGATGGGGCGGTCATCGATATTGAAAATAGATACATAAAGAGCTGGGTCTTAACCGGTGTCATGATTGCCAAACAGATACATTTAAGGGGTTGGAGGTCGGCTGGAGCACCCTCATTTCAGAAGTGGTGCTTGGAGATGGGAAGGGTGGCGGCCTTTGAAGAAGGGTCAGTTAGAAGAATGGGGTAGTTTAACTTGTTAGTGGAGAAATTGGGCAGATACATGTCATTTATGGAAGTGTGATTATTATATTTTTTATTTGTTTATTTATTTATTTTGTGTGTGTGTGTGTGTGTGTGTGTGTGTGTGTGTGTCTATATAATTTACAACCACTGGTATGTTGTTGGGGGCCAGGGTGGGATTGGGGATTGGGAGGGGGAGGGGTAATAGTGGGGGTTAATGTTGATTCTGTATATATATGTTTTGTTTTTCTATGTTAAAATATGTGAATCAATAAAAACTGTTAATCTGAAAAAAAAAATTATGACAATTTTAAATATGTATGTTTGATTCAAGGTTGAAATACATCACATTCTTTCTTATAAAGCCTGTTTATTTAGTTTATTCCCTAATGTTAATTAACGCATTAACTATCAAACATGTACTAACATGTAATTAAGGTGGCTGTTATTAATGCATGAATTCATATGGTTCATGTTGTAGTTAATGTTAGCTCTTCATTAGTTCCTGATTAGTCCATTCCTTAACTCATCATTAATTCATGCGGAAGTAACTATTAATTCATGATTATTCATGTACTGTAATTATAAAGTGTTACCCTCAAAATTCACACAAAAAAATTACAGAAAATGGTTTGGATCTGGCACTTGTGTTTGTAAACCAGTGCAGATTCTCTCAAAATAACCAAATATTGTCAGATTATTTGGCCTGGATGAGATGCAGTGGCTACAAAAGTATTTTGATACAATATAGTTATTAAAAATAAGCCACGATTAAATAATGAATGAATGTCTTTGAATATCTTTAACTACTATGTAAAAAACATACAAAGTACTTATTGTGTAAATACATGTTGTTCTATAAAATTCCACAAGATTCACATTTGCTGCTACTGAGGTGAACAGGACGCGTGATCAGCAGAGTGCTCAAGCACTGAACGCACGCAGTCCTATTTTTCTAACCGCGTGTCTTTGAACGTGCAGAATGCGCATGTGCCTGGAGTTATTTGCACTAATTAATGGATCCACAAGGTGGCAACACATACATTTTGAGCCACTGCTGTCACGAAGAAGCGCTAAGAAGATGTAATCTCTGCTAAACATCCGGAGATGAAGGTAAAAACAACAGTAGTGGATGTGCAAGTCAAGAGCACTTGTGTGATGAGGCCTGGAGATACCTGCATTTGTATACCTCGAGTCTGAAGGAATATAAAGACATATTTATGGGTCTAAACTCATGAATAGAAAGTCCGTTGTCTCAAAGCAGTCTTAGCGTGCATGCGCCAAACTCCTGTGTATGCTTGCACAGTTATATGGAGTATACTTTGACAGGCTCGCTTTTGACTGTACGCAGACACTGAGCGTTCGCGTCAAAATAGAAGAATACCCAGGGCTTAAGGAATAGGGGTTAGGTTAGGGTTAAGGTTAACAGTGTATCTACAGATGTCATTAAATGCAAGTACTTTAAATGTAAGTATAATGTAACAACAACATGTATGTACATAATAAATACATTGTATCAAATGCTTAAGTACATAGAAGTTAAAGACACCTAATATAAAGTGGGTCTTTTATTTTTAAGAAATAGCACAAACACATTTCAAGCAAAACATTTCATTTAATGGTTTGGTTTGTTAGGTTTCAGATTATAAAACAATGTATTGTTCAAAATGAAGACAAAGTATTTGGACACTTGTTAAAAAATGTTATTGGAACAACCTGTGTGGACACCTGTGTCAGTGTTTGGGGAACTTATTTCATACATACACTAAGAATCCCCTTATCACATGTTGGATAAAAGTAATTGCGAAAATGAATTAAAAAGGTTAGTTCTTAGAAAAGGTCCTGCATCATTTGCAGATGCCACTTTGATTTGATGTTTACTCATTAAATGCAATAGAATTCAAATTTTTTTAAAATGTGGCTTAAAATTCCAAATATTTTGGGGGCCATTGTATCACTCGATCACTAGACAGGATGTTTTCACTGCATGCAACTGCAGCTGTGTGTGTATATGTTGGGCCTCATGTATTCAGATAGAAGACAGGGGCATGCCTAATACAGTCGTAAAAACCTAACTCAAGCCCCCACCTCCCAAGTCATAAATCTTACTGATAAAAATCGTGGCAAAATCAAACAAAGGGAGTCCAAAACAGACTACAAATCCATGAAGCCTTGCTCACTAAAGGATCGAACTTTCAACTCCTATTGGATGAGGCACACAACAGAACGTCCCTCAAACATGACATCATCAGGAGTTGAAATACCTCTGAAATGCTTCCAGGATTTGCTTCCAGCGACTTTGTTTGCAGTGTGTGGACACAGCCCTTCACTGCTCTCCGGTGCAACCTCGTGGCACAAGGAAGTAACGTCCGACTTGAAACTGTGGCCATACAATCTCCATCTCGCTGGACGAGTTGAGATTTCTCTGTGTTCAACCGAACACACTAACGGATCCGAAGGAGACCGCCGAGCAATTCGCATTTTCATCCGTTTGCCTACAGAAGTGAAGAGATTAAAGATTTCTCTTCCATCTTCAATCAAGTCGACATTTCTGAGTTCTCTGCCAGCCCGCCGAGAATCAACAGCCGTACCGCCCGCCGACAGAGCGAGGAAACGGCCTCCCGTCATCACCCGAGCCTCAAGGAACCGGGTCATAGTTAAAGGACGGAGGAAAACACATTCTACCTGTGTCCTCATGCGATTCAAGTAAGAGGTTTACGTCTGGGCAGAGATAGAATATTATAGTGTGTTATTCTTGTGTTTCAAGGTTTTTGCTTGTACAGTTTACAGACCGCCATGTCCGCTCATTATTAATACTCAGGGTATTAATTATCACAAATTTGTTTTGCTGTATTGTGGTCCAACCAAATTGGACTGTTGTGCAATTTCGCCATCGCGGCTGAGACAGCAACTGAGTTCATCCATTAAAGAGTCAAATAACGCGGGACTTTTACGAGCCGTCCACCGCGTCTCTGAGTGATAAACACAGCTGCTTTCTCTCCCACTATCGCGAAATCGGCTTTAGGGCCGTCATCTCTCTCTCTCTCGTACTAACCACACACACACACACACACACACACACACACACCTTATGTGTTATAGGATTATTTTATTTCCATATCTAATCATATCACTGTTTAGTTTGTAGTTGTAAGTCGGAAGTTTATTGACTGCATTGTATTAATTATTAATTGATATTACTGCATAAATAAACTTTGTTTATATTACAAAGAGAAGTGTTTTGGTTTGTTTTGCATACGCCTGTGTCATGCTGACGGGATGTCAGTGCTCGGATTCAAACCTTCATTCATTGTTTTTTCCCCGAAAATTTATATTCTTCGGATGTCGATTTTCCTAAGAAAACAATCTAATACTGAGACTGTTTTACTATCTGGTTATTAGTCCCTAATTCCAGGGTGGTGCCCTGTCAATGTTAATCCTTATTAATATTCTATTGATTTTTGATAACTGATAATTATCTTTGATGATTGAATTTGAATGATCAATAAGCTATTGTTAATTTTAATTAATGTTTCATCGATGTTAACAGTTAACGATTATCTTTGATAATTGTTGATTTAAAGGATTTAAAAAAGCTAACATTGATTCTCATCAATGTTCTATTGATTTTAATCATTAATAATTATCTTTGATAATTATTAATTATTGCTAATAACCAAACTTGCTCCTAAACGTAGCACACTACATTTACTGGAGCCCCATATGAGGTTTTAATGAGTTAGATTCAATTAATTAATTTAAATATTAATTAATAACTAAAGAAATAATTATTAATTATTTCTGATAGTAACACTGATCTAAACAACCAGTAAAGCCCTACAATATGTGTGGTTTAACCCCTCTCTCATTCTGTCTTTGTCCTTCAATCCCCCACAATACAGTTACGCCAAAACACATTGCATTAAAGCCAGTTTGATTACATTTGAGATTGGTGCTGGAGGGAGCCCAGTGGCTGGCAGTACAGAGTGAGTTATGCTGCTGTTACCTGAGTGGGCTGCGGCTTGCTGCATGGTGCAGAAGCTCAATTCCACTACTCTATTCCTATGACCTTGGGGGTCATTAAGCGGAACGATGCATTCATCACTGTGACGCTGGGAATGGGGGAAGGGGAAAAGGGAAGCTGTAGGCAAGAAACTGTGGCATGCTCATTACCAACGTCTACACCCAGCACTCTGCTTCACTCTCAGCTGTGTTAATGTGTGTTTTTTATATGAACAGGGCTAGTTGTGGGGCTAGCCTAGTATATCCTTTGTTACCAGCACTTGTGTTTTTATGTCATATAGTTTTATGGATTCATTCATCTACATTCACCACAAATGTAAAAAATAGTTCTGCGGAAGTTGCAAATCGATTGGACTGACCAAATTTAGATATGTAGCAATTTCTACCACAGCATTTTAAACAAAAAAATTTTTTTACCCATAATAATAAGGCAAACTTAATTTTCAAAGATGCACAAGTTGTAGATAAAATCCACAAAATCTGTTTGAATGGGTATGGTGCTTCTAAATACCACAATAATCCCATTACAACAGTTTACCTCTGCATAACATTACACATACACACTTCACCATCCATCTCCATCAATAAAGTGTAATGAATAAGAAATGGTGAGGAGGATGCACCCCCTCCCTTACAATATCAGAGTATTGATCAGGAAGATCAAAGTCATGCTCTTTCTCTGATTATTGTCCGCCAAATCTAGTCATATACTCAGTGGCTAATCGGGAAAATTCCCGCTGGGCCGGTCAAAAATTGGGCTGGTTAGGTCCGCATATTGATTGACAAACTTTCATCATGTGTTGCATAACAGTTGCCAACAGTCCGTAACATACAGTATATAAGGGATCAGATTTGCGTTCTGTATTATAGCGGACGCAGTCTGTACTTTATCATCTCACACACAAACAAATGAGGGAGCAGCCTGTGAGAGACGAAGCTGATGTTGCTGAAGCTGATTTTGCGCCGCTTCACTTGACAGCACAGGAAGGATCACAGAAAATGCATTGAGAACAGATAGGCTACTAATAGCTGAATGGATGAACGTGCTTCAGGTACAAGATCATCACAAGTTTAATACTGACTGTAGTCGGCGAGTCATGTGACGCCATGCGAAGAGCAGACGTGTAAACAGCGAACTCTGCGCACTTTGCTAGTTTTTAACTATTTTTATGTCATAAACTGGTGAGATTCAATACACCCTGCTACATATCTGTTCTTTGAAGTCAACCTGGCAAAGAATTCAAAATCCTCAGGCTCTGGAGATATTAATAGACACTTACGTGCTCAAGCTGGTGCCTTGGATGGGCCCGCAGACCAGGGACTCGGTTTGGATGGTGCGGCGGGAGAAATCCAACGCCAACTGGCGAGCACGTCTGTGATGCTGACGAAAGTTGTTGCAGGCTTAGAGGATCTTGCTGTAATACAATGATCGATTACTGCAATGGAAACGAAATGGTTACAAGAATCGGGGACATTGAGAGACAGATCGATTATCTGGAGTCATCGGAGAGGGAATTAGCTGCTAATCTGCTAGCTGCCAAAGTAGATTTGGAACGCGTTTTGGAAAAACTGGAGGATTTGGAGAATCATAGCCGGCGAAATAATGTCAGAACTGTTGGAATTCCTGAGTATGAAGAAGGCCGAGATATGGTGAAATTCCTAGATGAGCTCTTTCCGAGTCTGCTCGACATAAAAGGCCACAAGCTGGAAATCGAGCGAGCTCACAGGGTCCCGGCTCGCAGATTGACTGAGGGAGACAGGCAATTCTGGCCAAATTTCTGAGATCATCCGATAAAGATCTCGATGTGAGGAGCAAAGGAACGCTTTTTCACAGCATTTTCTTGTTCCCAGATTTTGCGAATTCAACAAGAGAAAAACGTGATCGATTAAAGGAATGCAAGAAACTTACATCAACGGAAGATCGCTTTTGCTCTGATGTTTCCGGCCAAATTGAGAATAGATACTAAG
The DNA here is from genome assembly GCF_019703515.2 of Myxocyprinus asiaticus. Taxonomy (NCBI): domain Eukaryota; kingdom Metazoa; phylum Chordata; class Actinopteri; order Cypriniformes; family Catostomidae; genus Myxocyprinus; species Myxocyprinus asiaticus. Next base: position 24,207,500 of record NC_059357.1, on the reverse strand, counting down.
GATGGCCACAAAATATTTACATGCCCACAACAAGCATTGTCTTTCATAGAGACAATGGGGTGAGTAAACCATTTGGTGACTTTCATATGGCCCCCAAGGGAGCTGTCTCGCTGTACACACACTTGACTGTCTGAGGAAGCTGGGCGCCATTTTTGTTTCTTTTTGTGTTGGTTCCGCCTAGTGGCTGGAGTTTGTTCTGTGTAGTAACACACCTTCAAGGAACTTTTGCATTGACGAAAGGTCGCTTTTACACTGAAGTTCCTGGCCAAATTGAGAATAGATACTAAGGATGGCCGCAAAATATTTACATGCCCACAACAAGCGATGTCTTTCATAAAATCAATGGACTGAGGAAGTCATGGTGTGTCTCTCATGTGCCTCCAAGTGAGCGGTCTCGCTGAACATACACTTGACCATCCGAGGAAGCTGGGCGCCTTTTTTGTTTCTTTTTGTGCTGGTTCCGCCTAGAGGCTGGAGATTGTTTCGTGGAATAACACTCCTTTGGGACAGTTGTGGATGAATCTGCTCGTTCTTTGTGCTTATGCCTCCTACTGGTTGGAGTTTGTTTTGTGGAGTATTTTTTGCAGGACATTGGAAGGATTAGCTCATCTCCTGCACTCATGAAACAGCCGGCTCACTGAACATTCGTTTGACTGTCCCAGGAGACTGAACGGCTTTATTTTATTTTTTTATTTAGTGTGCTGGTTCCGCTAGCGGTTGGAATTTGTTTTGTGGAGGAACACACCTTCGAGATAGTTTTGTGAATAAATCTACATGTTCTTTGTGTTTATTCTGCCTATTGGCTCGAGTTTGTTTTATAGATTATTTTCTGTTATGTAATTCTGTCTCACAAAATTTTTCGGAACCATCGGATTTGAGCAATCTGACGTGGGGACTCTCGTAGGCGTACATGGACAGTTTGTGTTTAGAGGGATGGATGCCAGTTGGCGCTGTCGTGTGCGGGGTTAATGCACACGTTTTTATTTTTTCTGTTTGTTTGGTTCTGGGGGAAGTTCAGGGTTTGACTGTGGCACTAATGTTGGAATGTGGTCTTTATCATTTTATTTTTGACACACAATCTATTTTTTCTAATATGTAAAAATGTCAAATGTTAATATGAGTGGATTGTCTCTCTCCACGTGGAATGTGAATGGGTTGGTGCACCCCATAAAAAGAAGGAAGGTTATTTCTTTTCTTAAACGTAACAAATATGATATAGTGTTCCTTCAAGAAACACATCTTTCCCCACAGGAAGCTGAAAAATTTGGGAAGATATGGGGTGGACATGTTTTCTTTAGTGCTGGCTCAAGTAAGAGCAGGGGAGTCATTGCAATGATAAATAAGCATTTACAATTCAAATGTCTCAAACAGATTAAAAATAAATTAGGAAGAGTCATTACTGTTCTAGCAGAAATTCAGGGGCAAAGATTGATTTTGGATAATATTTACACACCTAACGCTGATGATCAGGGCTTTTTTATAGCTCTTGAAGGGATGTTGTAAGCCGCTGGCACTCCACATGATTTTTTTTTTTATATATCTAAGTCCCTCATTTCATCTGTTGTTGATTGATCAACTAGAAACATCTTAGTCTCAGATCGCGCCCTGGTGAGTTTAGAGGTGTTGCCACATATGGAGAAAAATAAATTATGAGTACAAAGAACTCATAATAATAACAAAGTATGTAATAACAACTGAACATAGAATGGGGGATTATGTGATCAAAATAAGCAATTGTTCCCATTGCTGGGTTAAAGCTCCATCAACATTTCAAGTATGACAGTGTAAAATGTATTCAAAGATACTCTCTTTCACTGTCTGTCTTTGTTTCAAGAGCTGTCGTGGTCAATCTTTACTGTCTTTGTACACTGTTTCCTTCCTGAAATCCTGAATGCTTGAGCTGATTGTTGTCAACATGCTCTTATGGCAGGCTCCGATCTCTTGAGACTCTACTTGTATGTGAAGGAAGTTTCCCTTGTCACATCCTGGTATTCTGTCCACACATATGTATCATAAACAAAGCATGACAGCTGTTAAAACTGCTCATGTCAATGCACGGCTGAGGTCTTTTCTCTATCATGGGCTATTGGCCTGGGCTCTTCATCATTTTATTGACACTGGGGTTTGCTTTTGTCGCTCATAGTCTGGGGTCAGATTTAATTGGGTTAAAATGAACAGATTTATTTTGAGTGCTGATGTAAGATCTGCTATTAAAGAAACAAAATGCATTATATGACTGTATTAAGTGAATCTGAATGTTTGTTTTTTTTTTGTTGAGAATGTTATGGTATTGATCTGGTTATCACCCCTCCATAAAGAAGGAGTCAAGAGATAAATCACAAAATTAACATAGGATAAAGATCCAACATAAACTATGCTGAGTGCAAATTACGGGTGTGCCACGAAGCCATTATCTGTTATTATTATTTGTACCTGTTCTTGACAAAATTATCTTTATCTGTCTCTGTATTCGAATAGAACTGGGTGTAGGCGGGGCTTAAACCGGAAGTGCGTCAAACTAAATGAAACGCCCATTTTTAAGTTACTCTTACATTTATAGTTTCTATTAATAAAATATGCCTTGTATATACCTTTTCATAATAAAAGCCTAATAATAATAATTATTATTATTATAATTATTATTGTTATAATACAATTATTAAAAAAAAATATTATTCTATTCTTTTTTCTTATCAGATGAAGCTGAATTTGAAGGCTACATTAACTGTGGAGTATGTTGTGGTTTCTCCTGGTATTTCAGATATTAATATCTGCATGAAACAGAATTTTAATTTGTCTGTGCATGTATAACAACATTATTCTGGAGGCAGGAGGTATCAAACAAAATGTGAAATGTCAAGCACACATTTTTCAGTGAATAATAAATACAAATATATAGCCTTCAAACAGATTAAAGTCCCATAAGTCTATCAGGAATTTTTACGATAGGACACCATTATTTATTTAAATAATAATAATAATAATAATAGTTACATTTATATACCGCTTTACCAGAGTTCAAGAACCGCAAATGGAGTCGAGACCGCGCCCATCCTAACTGAAATCACAACATACGCATTTTCATTCATAAGGTTTGCAATTAAGAAATATTAGCTGCACAGATTCATAAATTCGTTGTAATTTTGGATATTTTTATTTAAAATGTCCCTTTATCCTTGTGTTTTTAGGATAATCAGTCATACAAATATTTTTTATATTATTCAGATGAATCGTTTTGAAGTCATTATTCGTACCTTTCCGAATAAGGTATTAGGCTTCGGGCACATCCCTAGTGCAAATGCCCTAATATTCTTTAACTATGTACACTGTAAAAATATTTTGATATTTAGTTATATCAAGGTGCTTTTTTGAGTTGACACAACTAAATTGTCCAGCCAATTTAACATATTAAGTTGTGATATGAACATGTACCTAAGTTGATTTAACAAGTGTATTTGTCATCTCAACTCGCTTAACAAAGTTGTCTGAAAATACACAGATTTGCTAGCCCGCAGCATGTATTGCAACATGAATAAATAATGAGGTTAGTGTTGTTTTTTGCTATTTGCAGATTTTATTTGTACTGCTGTTGTTGTTTTTGTCATCACTGTTGATTAATAGTTGTGTGGTGATGTTAAAAGCAAATCTTTTATTGAATGTTTGATGAGTATCACCATTACTGAGGTTTGTGTGTAAAGGGGTGACATCTACAATATGCATCTCCTAATCAAATCAAAGATCATTCGTGTAGCTTGTGCCTCAAGATCCAGCAGTGCAAAGCTTGCAGGGTTTACTTGTCAAGTAAAGTAAGGTTCATTGAACACTAACTCTACTGCGGCAGGCCTTTTAGTTCAGTAATGTGAGGTTGTTATAACTAAATAACATTTAAGTTCAACTAACTAAGTTCAGCTAACTAAATTTAAGTTTTTACAACTACATTCAATCAGTTTGGATTACTTTATAATCTGTGAGGAAAAAAAAAAAAAAAAAGCCCATGCAAAAAAGGCACTAAAAATATTGAGTTGAATCAAAAATATTTTTTTTACAGTGTTCAAAGTGCTTAAAATATTCTACCAGTCAAAAGTTTAGACATACTTCACAGACTTTTTAAACCTTTTGATCTAAAGGCTCAACATTAAAAGTATGAAATTAGTTCTGTAGACAAATATAAATAACACTTATGTATGAATTTCTTGACAAAACTAATACTTTTGGAGTGGATAGTGGAGGAAAAGCAGCCAACAAGTGTCTAGCATACATGGGTGGCATCCCAGTTGCCCAGTGTGCAGAGCTGTAATGTAGGCAAAAGGTGGCTACTTCGAATAATTTAAAATACAAGATGGAAGATATGGAGAACAATAAAAAATAAAGAAAGAGTAGATGCAGCCAACACTTTGATGGTAGTGCTATAAAAATATGTACAGCCCTATATTCATGTAAAATTGAGCTATAAAAGTAGGTCTGCTCAGATGTATTAGAGGAAGCTCTGATTGTCTGTGTGGGCTTCTTATCAAAACTATTATTGTGACTCATTCACAGGTTTCCAATGAAAGTTAAGCGTGCAGGCTGCTTGTAGTTAATTGCTCATTTGAATCTATAAAGGCAGCCAATTATGGTTATGTGTGCTGTAAATCTGATTAACCTTGCTGCACTGCTCCACAAACACCATGGAGACCACAAGAGTTTAATGCTTATTCACTAAGCGTATGTGTATGGCAAAATAAAAGGCAACTAGTGATAATATATTGAAAATAAACATCATTATACAAGCTGAATTGCTGGATTCTTTGTTTCATTGCACAAGCAATGTTAGATGAACAGATATGGGTATACCAGGGAAGACTCTAGACACTTTTTTGTATTTTCTGCATTGATTTTGGGGGACAGTCTGACAAATTCTACAGAATGGATTTAGTTTAATTGTGTTCAACAGAGCTGAAAGTACTACATTTTCAGTGGTTGCAAAAATTATCCAAAGCAAATCAATAATTAAACAAACTGAATAGTTTAATGAACAAATAAGGGACAGGGGACGTATAGAACTGTGCAAATGACTAATTTTGCCCAAATATGCCAAGCTTTCTGCTTAGTTCTGCAATTGCAGATTCTGCATGGTATGGGTTATGGGTAATAAATAAATTAATTGTCTCCACTGTTTTGTATAGTTTATCTGGTTTCTTTGGCGATGATTTAGTTTTGTTCAAATGTGACAGTTATGTCAGAGGTATGCTCTAATTTTAACATCAGCATTTCACTTGGACATTGTGATTTGTAATGCCTGGTCCTGTTCTAGCCCTTATCTATTACAAAAGTCCCAAGGGAAATTAATCCAGCCCTGAAATGCCCAACCTGCAACCCACAAGGCATGCACACATGTCATTGGTCTGTAAATCAACACACATTCCCAATACATTCACGCACTAAAGGTAATCATGTCTTAAGTTACTCCCAAAAGAGTACACTATTCAGTGCATTGAACCTGGGTGAGCCTCTGGGTTGCCCGCTCTGCAACTCTGTGACGCTGCTCTTGTGCTGAAGAGGTGACGCTGTGAATAATGGGTCTGGACTATCGCGACTAGCAAGATTAATTGCCATCAGCCGTGATTAGCCCTCCCTGCCAAACCGAGATTTTATGCCTCTATACATACTTCATCATTAAACGTACTCAGTAATCAAGTTTTTCCACTGTCACCGCATTACATATCTCAGCTGTAATCCATATGCAGATGACATTTGGGCGGATTGTTATTTAATTGGCCCCTTGAAGGTCTGTCAGCACGTCTTTATCAACGGGTCCTTGTTTTTTAACTACCTAAAGCGACTCAGCCATCCCTTCATTTTCATCTGGCCAACAGACGCGATCTGGCTGTCATTGGTGAATGAATGCTAATAAGGGTGAGAGAGATGAGTCTTTAGTGAGATCAGGTTTTGGCCAGCTCTCTGATCATATTTGTCTTCTTCATTCCATGCTGAGATATGGCTGTAAGCAGGACAGTGGGGGATCAGTACTGAAATGTGAAATGCCTCCAGTTTGGCTGTAATAGAAGTTATTGACCATACTTGCATGCCCAAATAGTCTTTTTACATGCCTTTCAGTATCAAGAGTAATTGCCTTTGGAAAGTTATGCATGATAGTACTGGATGATGTGTCCTAAAAAGTTGGTGGGGTTTGCGGGATTGTCTGTGGTGGAGTTTCGTTTGACACAGAAGGAAAACTAGCGTTGTCAATCATTTACAAATGTCCAGACTTTAAAGCCCTTGATCCTATTTTACATTTGCCCATTTACCATATTTTTTAAAATAGTTTTAACAGTGGTTAACCAGACCATGGTAACCACAGGTAAAACCAAGCATGGTTTGTCACTACCCTGGTTAGATGTAAAATTATTTTTAATACAAATTTAAAACTATAAATACATAAACATTTAGAAACGTCCATATTTGTTATAAAAATTAATGATATTCCCTGACATGTAGCCTATTATAAATTTAATAGTAATATGATTATATTTATCATGAGTATATTTCTGCCTAAAATAGCCTACTATACTAAATACATGGTAATTCTTTAAAGGGCGCAGATGTGTGAAAAGTCTTATTTAGGCTATATCTGTGCTGCTGTTCATCAGGTCGATGGCGTTCAGTATATCGGGCTGTTTAATGTGATTTTAAACTAGTTTACTCACCAAGGGTTTTCATAAAGGTTTGCACCAGAGAAGGTGCTTAATTCAAAGGGTTTCCGCGACTCGCGCCGTGCTTCTCACAGTGCTGTGCATTTGAGAGCGCGAGACCGGATCCGCGAGTAAACGCACAATTCTGTGCTCGCGTTGTGTTTCTCATTGGTCCTCGTGGCGGTATAATAATCAACGTTTCGTGAACGCAGCTGTCTGCACTCAGGCTACTTTGTCCTTTGAGCCATGCTGATAATTGGTGCGGGTAGCGGATAGCGCTGTTTTGTTCCGATTTTGATGCGTTTGCCGTTTGCTATTTCTAAATTGAAAACGGCATCGCATAAAAGGATTCCAAAGGTTATTCTAACAGTGTATTAAATATAAAACATAAGGAATTAAACTAAAATAATAAAAAAAATAAAATCATCATCATAATAATAATAAAAAAAATGAGAGAACAAAGCAGTACGTCTATGCCATTCACTTCTTTTTTAAATGATCCGTCAGTGATAGATGAATACGTTGGAAATGGATTGTCTGTGCATATGGGCTGTAATTTTCAACTGATAAGTCTCATGCAGTGAAAGGAATAGTTCACCCAAACATAAGAATTCTCTCATTATTTACTCAATAACATGCCATCCCAGATGTGCATGACTTTCTATCTTCTGCAGAACACAAATGAAGATTTTTAAAAGAATATCTCAGCTCTGTTGGTCCATACAATGCAAGTAAATGGTGGCCAGAACTTTGAAGGTCCAAAAATCACATAAAGGCAGCATAAAAGTCACCCATAAGACTCCAGTGGTTAAATCCATATCTTCAGATGTAATATGATGTGTGGGTGAGAAACAGATAAATATTTAAGTTATTTTTTACTATAGGCCTAAATTTCCACTTTCACATTCTTCTTTTGTTTTTGGCATTCTTCGTTCATATCTCCACCTACTGGGCAGGGGGGAGAATTTATGGGGAAAATGACTTCTTTCTCAAACCACACCTATCATACTGCATCAGAAAACATGGATTAAACCACTGGAGTTGTATTGATTACTTTAATGCTGCCTTTATGTCCTTTTAGAGCTTCAAAGTGTTGTCCAACTTGCATTGTATAGCCCTACGGAGCTGTTATATTCTTCTAAAAATCTTTGTTTGTGTTCAGCAGAAGATAGAAAGTCATACACATCTGGGATGGCATGAGGGTGAGTAAATGATGAGGGAATGTTAATTTTTTTGGGTGAACTATCCCTTTAAGAGATCATTTTCAGATTGTTTCCATTTGTTTGTTGAAATTGTGCCCCCTGCTGGTGCAAGAATGTCTACAATACAACAACATTTGAGGCGAGGTAAAATGGATGCACTCGCTTTGCTTCAGGCATGCAGAACTCTCTAAAACAACGATGTATTTAATGTACATGTTTTAAAGTATTGCTGACAAAGCTTTATTTGGCCTCCATTAGACGAGAGCACACAAGAGGGGGCTGGCTGCACAGTGTTGTTCGTCAGTATGTATGCGTGTTGGGGGAGGGAGGTAGTACCTCAGTCCTCGTTGTCATAGCAACTATAAAAGGTTGAGTAATATTTTAACATAGGGGTTGGATTGTTTGTCAGTGGAAGCCACGTGACATGTCGCTGGGGTACGGGGGCACTTCCTGTTTTACTCTACTGAGACTTGAGCCGCTGTTGTCAGTTTTAACAAAATGGCTGCTGGAGCGCCGCAGACGAAAGCCCAGTGAACGCTTCACGTCAGTGCTTTATCATTTTAAATGGATGCATTGGAATTTTCCTACTCGCTAAGCATCGGTACATTTGCTCGTGTAGACTCGTTTGCATGCTTTTTAGCGAATTAAAGGCATGCTAACATATTTCCCTTTACGCACTTTATACATCCAAACATCGACTTTCTCGATGTGAAAACGTCATTCAAAATAGCTCAAACTGCCCGTGTGTGTGTGTGTGTGTGTGTGTGTGTGTGTCGCGCGCGCGCGCGCGTCTGTGTGAGCGCGCGCGTGTGTAGTTGCTCCTAAAAATTTCCGAAATGTCACAGCTGATCAACCTCAAGCTTTCTAGATGATGCGCAAAATCGTCGTTCAAAGTCCTTTTCACTGTTTGCACTGACATTTTAAAAGAGATTTCCTCCTGGATAAATTCCACTGTCTTGCATATTGAGAGGTGAATTCATCAACTGGAAAGTCAAGCTCGCCATTGCAGCTCACTGCATGAGTGAGTGTCTGACTGCGACTGAAGAAGAATATCTGATCAGTGTCAGTACGGGTATCGACAACATCCTCCTTCACCATGCAGCTCGCGCATCAGATTTGAACAGCAGACCACAATTGCTCCGTGTGCAAAATAAAGGTAAGATGCGCAATTATTGAAAACGCTTAAAATATCTCAGTGGGCGGGGTTGTGATCATTTTTGTGTACAATGTTAATGCGTCATTTTAGGATTCTCTTTTGTGCTATTTTGTTTCTGACAGCATTGACATTGAACGGGGACACCGAATGAGACGAGATCACTAAAACTTAACGTGGTCCGTTTCTATGGTTTGCAAAGGCTGCACAATTAATGCGTCGGTCTTTTCTATTTTACCAGGGCTTTTCTGTTTTGTTGGCTAGAAATAGCTTGCGTGTGCAAATGTTTACTCCCCCAAACAGCAACTTTGCCCTATATATATACATATACAGATGCAAGATAACTTTCTGTCCTTTACAGATTATAGTCGTATTTAAGATTGATACAAGCAGGTCGGATGTGGATAATGCATGGCAATGTGACCAACATATAATTATGCCTATTTTATTGCGCTTATTCCATGCTGGAGTTTGACAATTGCCACTCGAACTGTGTTGTGTAAATGCATGTGTCCAGTATTTGCATCATGTGCATCTTATAGTGCCTATGATGCTCAAAAATGTGCATCGACTTACTCGCTTGGATTTGAGACATCCCTAGTATTTCCCTGGGCGCTTGACATTGATCCGATTGGTATGGGGAATCAAGCCACAGTTCTGTCATAATATTGAGCCTTCGCCTTTTTCTTATCCAGGTCAGTGAATGGCAGGGAGAGCACCACTATGGTGTCTATTTTTGCGCGATTTCGATTAGAAATGTCACAAATTGTTAATGTACCGTCTGCTTGAGGCTCTAGCTGCAGGCACAATCGTTCTCATGACGGAAAGATTCAGATTCCCCAAACCAAAAACAACAGAAGGATTACAGTTTATAATAACAGGCGATTGGTCTTTATCAACGAAAAATGCGGCTAAAGAGTTTATTGGGTTTTGTTTACTGTAATTAAAGCTTACTAAGATAATAGTTTCCTCCAAAGTACCATACTACAATTATTGTTACTACTATAAAACGATAAAAGTCAATACGATTAAGGGGCCGTTCACACCGAGCGTGTTCTTGTGCTAATAAAAAAACCTAGACGCCACGAACGCAGATGTCTCGAGAGACGCGTTTTTAACAAAATAAATAAATAAATAGCTAAGCTGTTAGAATCCTTCTGCCAATATGTTTAATTGCTTTTATTGATGACATTGGTGACCAAGTTTGCACAGTTTTATTGTATTAACAATAACTGTAGGAACTATGGTATTTTGATGGTTACTATGGTACGTTTTTGTACTGAACTGAATAAAGCTGCTCGGTTATGCAGGATAATGCCAACACGCTTTCTATCCGAGGACGGCACCAATGTCAAACTGTACATGTGGTGCGGTTGCTAATTTGGCAGCGGTAGCTTTTGCTCCCCTTGCAGGGTCAGGGGCCCCCTGTCAGAGCAAGACCTTTGAAAGGGGCTGTGTTCTTCAGGAGTAAAAAGGGTCAGACCAAAAGGGGCCACGTAATGCTCAGATTACCATAAAGTTTAGGTCACATTGTTCTTATGAAGCCTTACCAGCGTTACTCTGGCTAGGGATTTGCACCATGTGGCTTCATATTTGGCAATTTGTAGCTGTTGGTTATTGGAGTAAAATCAATTTAGTTGACTCTGGTTTGCTATCCCTTGTGAAACTTTACCATAGTTCCTGCATAGTAACCAGGGTTGGGGAGTAACGGAATACATGTAATGGGAATATGTATTTAAAATACAAAATATAAGTAACTGTATTCCACTACAGTTACAATTTAAATCATTGGTAATTAGAATACAGTTACATTCAAAAAGTATTTTGATTACTGCAGAGATTACTTTGCATTTTATTGTCATTTGTTTAATTTAATATTTAGTCCTTTCAGATGGAAAACATTTATACATATAAATGAAAAGTGCATTTGAACAGCGGTGAAACACTTTCTTATGATGTGTTACATTCATACGAGCAGACAGAGAAGTAAGTTTGAAGTCTGGAGCAGAAGAAATAGAAATAAACCTTGTGTAAATTGTCAGCTTTACGCTAAGCTAAAATGCTATTTCTAACCATTTTACATGCACATTTTACCAGACACAATCACACACACACACACACACACACTATATATATATATATATATATATATATATATATATATATATATATTTTATTTTTTTTTTTTAATCAAGAAAATTCACGCTGGATCATAATTTCTTTTTTTCTAGTAAGACCTTTGATATTAGGGCAAAAATCTTATTCTTGATAATAATTTTTGTATTGTTTTCCTGTAAAAATATCTAAAAATCCTTAAAACAAGATCAATTTGATTGATATTGTTTTTGAAACAACACTGCATAAGATATTTAGGTTTTTAGGAGAATGTATTTTTAATGTGTATTTTGTCTTACTGTACTGGCAGAGTTTTTGTAGTCAAAACAAGTGAAAAAATATACCAGTGCTGAAGAAGTAATCCAAAGTATTTAGAATATGTTACTGACCTTGAGTAATCTAACGGAATACGTTACAAATTATATTTCATAGCATGTGTTCTGTAATCTGTAGTGGAATAGATTTCAAAAGTAACCCTCCCAACCCTGATAGTAACCATCGGCTTAACTGTGGCATTTTGAGCAAGACCATAATAACCAAAGATAAAACCATGGTTGGCTCCTCATTTACATTAGTGGATCAACAGAACTGGTTTCTATAAAGCAAACTATGTTACATGTTAAAAAATTTTAAGTATTAACAACACTTTAAAAAGTATAGCCTAGCTGGTTTTTGCCATGAAAATAACCATAGAAGCTGGCATGGCGTTAAGAAACAAACAGACAGACAGAAAGTATCTATTAACTACCTTATCATATTCATCCTTTTTCCTGATAAATTTAGTATGAATCTACTACTTTTACATACCATAGTAACTACAGTGTTATAAGGAATTAGTATTATATTGCTATAAAATAAATAGCTTAAAAGGCAACAGTGGCTTATAGGTGTTTATATCTCAGTTTGTCTATATATCCCTGTTGTCAGACCTGTTGTCGTTGTCTACTTTATTTTATTTGACTAATTTCCACCTTACATTTTTTGTTTACAGAAGAAATGGCAAGTTTGTTGCTATTTTCTGCACTTGGTATTGAAAATGCACAGCGATATGACACATAAGCATTACACTGTTTGCACATTGGACACTTTTCAGTTAGTTTAACACATCTGTATTCAGCGAATCCAAGACGCACAAGCCCCATCTGATCTCAGCACAGTCACATGCATCAAACTAGTAACTCTTAAGGAATCACATAGTGCTGGCAATCTTAACCTTAAATTTATTTTCCTTGAGGTTCTGTTTTCTAGGTGAGTGATTATGTCTTATTCAGTCTCACATTCCCTTTATGTAAGCAACCAAGGAAAGTGATTTTTATTTATTGAACAAAGGTCCCCCATTATGCCTTAAGCAGATTTTAAGCAATCATTTAAGTAATCATCACATTCAAACCATATCTTGATTGTTTTGCTCTTGATTGTCTTGTGTGCAGACCTTGGTATTCTGGCAACACTAAAGCAATAATGCTTTGATAATAATGACATTGATCCCTTGAATCAATCTGGTCCATCCATAACACAATAATTGTATTTGCTTGGATATGATACACTAACAACAATCACTTCCAAACCTAGATTTATGTTAATCTCTGAAGGTTTCAACTCGATCTGTGTCCCACTGACCCTCATCAAACTGTTTCATCATGGTATATAATATCATAGTAGCCCTTTCATCACAGTACCTTAATGTAGCTTGTGCCCAGCATTGAGATTATGAAGTCTCTGGAGACTCTATTTGAGCATGGAGAGCTGTTATGATCCCTTTATAAAGTTTTGTATGCCAGCCTCTCCGTTCAGGCATGTGCTTTGAGATTTGAGGAGGTTGAGATTTTGAGCCTTCAGGTTGTGTCTTCAGCATAAGTGTCACATTGTTCGCTGATTGGTTGAAAACTGGGGCCAAATGGATGGTCAAATGGGTCTTTCAAGGGCAAGATTCCCTCACTGCAATGAAACGTAGCAGTTCTCTGAATTTATTAACCTTTAAAGAAAGGCACATTTATAATTTAGATTTCCATATTTCACCTGCTTGGTTTCATGCAACACGACAGCTCTGTCATTAGGCCTATGTCTTAATGTAATAAATTGTGCAAGAAGAAATCAAGTTCATAACATTAAGTAAACATTCCTTAAAGTTTTTCAGGTATCTAAAAACTAATAATAATAATAATAATAATAATAATTAAATGTATATTCCAAAACCATATGACTTTCTTCTGTGGAACAATAACAAGATATTTTGAAGAATGTATGAAACGTTTTATTTTTATTTTTATACAATTCTATACTATTCAAGTTTTATATTCCACATCCTTCTACAAAGTCATACAGGTTTGGAATGGCATGAGGGTGAGAAAATCTGAAATGTTTTTTTTTTTTTTTTTTGGGAGAACTATTCCTTACATTTTTGAATGTTAAAATGATTTTCTCCTACCTAATGGTCAAAGACCGTAAAGCCATGTTGACTTGATTTTACTGAATTGTAAACTGTCTTTTTTGTGCTTTCAAAATTGCTTTGTTTGAGCATCTGACCTACCCGACATAGCAACGTTGACTCAACTAATGGCGTGTTGTGTTTATGGCAGGGTTTCCTGTTTTGTTGAACAGTGGAGGATGGAGAGATTGTTTGGGGAAACCTGTTTGAAAACAGTTCTGTTTGGCACAGAAATTGCCACATTCACACAATGCATTCATTAGGCCATCATTACCTAAAATAGTAAAATGCAGTTATTAAAAACTCTTACGATGAGAATTTTCCGTGACTGTGGTTGTTCAAACTCTATTGTTGACATACAGTACTACTAATAAATAACATATGTGGTAAAGGCTGGCTTGACTTTGTTGATAGCACTAGGGTACTAAATTGAATCAGTACTACCAATACTGCCAAAAGACTGGTATTGAAGCATTGGTACTGACTTACTGTTACATTTGACATCTCTAACCCATCCCTGAAACCGCTCTGAAAACTCAATGAAAAGCCATGGGCTGTTGTTTGTTTTAATTCTGCAAAAGTTCAAGTTGGCACTTTCCCCCCTTGATGCATCACTAATAAACTTAGAACTGATCACTCTCAATTTAGCACCCCCCCCCTTACATGAGTTTCCTCTTATGCTTAGTCCATTAGTGTGCTGAACTGTTGGATGCTTTGCATTTTATTGAGACAAATGTGCAGTCGCTGAAAGACCTACGTGATTTGAGTATAATGACAGGGGTCTTTATGGAAGGCATTTGTGTGATCTATTAGGGCAATAAATTGTCAGCAGAGCTTTGTGAAAGTGTTTTCATTAGTGACTTTGCAGGAAGATGAAAGTCATTGGCCCACTATGACAGCGAGTCAATCCACCGAAGATATTTTTTTAGAGGCTGTTTGCCCGCCAGGAGCTGAACATATAAAAAAATCACCTTTCGCTGTTTTTCATTGTCACTTCAGGCTGGTGGGAAGTTTTCTGCAACTTAATTAAAATACAATTTCAAGTCACACTTTCACTGTTTTCTTGCAGTGTATTTTAGGGCTGGGCGATAGGACGATGTAATCGAATATCGATGATATCTGACAAATACCCCAATTTCGATTGCAACAGCCATAGACAGACGATGATCAACAGTATCAGGAAGTGACAAACCATGGAGCTGAAAAGTTGACAGATATATTAAATAGTAGCCCAATAGTTGTCATGCATGTATGTTTTTAGATACTTATCAGATTATTAAACTATTAAACCGTTAAATACAATAAGGTTGCTGATATGTTCCCTGAATAGCATGAAACATTTTCCATAGTGGTTATAACCTACTCTCTAGACCAGGGGTTGGCAACCCAGAGCATGCGTGCAAGCATTGGTAGGCAGAGGGTTAATCACTGGCACACGATCAACAGACAGAGAGAGGAGTATGTATTTGATTCATATAAAGTCCCTTGCACCTGCATGTGGCATGCCAATCTACAGCTTGTCATACTCCTTCATTATAGTCACGCAGCATGTTTATTTAGTTATGAGCTTAATGGAATGCTAAACACTGTTAAAGTGTGACGAAACTGCACTAGTCAACAACAGTGACCCCTACTCTAGACTCAGACATGAACTATTGATAGGCTGCTCTATGGCTTACAACTAGATATAAACAGTACATATATGAGTAATGTCATAATTAAGGAAATACAGACATTAAAAATACATTATTATGAAATGTCATTAAGGGGACAATAATGAGAGTGACGGAACAGCGTCACTCTCATACTTTTATTCAAAAGTTATTTAAAACACGTTGCTTTGTGACATCAACTTGTAGGCTTTTCATCATCCACTCAATAAAGAAAGTTTTATGGAAATAAACTAATTTTCTTTTGAATTGAAATTATGGCATGCGTATAGGCCCTATTAAAGAACCTTATGATTTGCTTAGGGATAGCAGTTGAAAAAATAATGATGAAAATGATTTAAATCATAAATTAATATAAAAACATGGTCACCTTGAACCTAAAATTGAGTTCTATTAAAGGGATAGTTGGAAGTAGTTGATAGTTGATAACTATTTATTTAAATAAGTCCTTAAAAGTTATTTCATCCTGTATTTTATCTGTGTTGTTTTTTGAGTGTGGCTGGCTTAGTAGAGGAGATATTCATGTCATCCAGGGGTTTACAGGCATGTCAGGTCTGGTCTTCTCAAATGGCTCGGAAGTTATGGGTTTCTAATGCTCGATTGTGTTGGACGGAGGGGCTGCAGATTTCTTTCTCTGTGTGTTGCTGTTGCTAGCCAGCGTGTTCCCGTGGGCTCACCGCACTCTTGTTTGTTTTGCAGCACTGACATTTTTTTGGCTCAGTGCCCAGAGAGCGTCTAGCCCCCCCACCACCACACCTACACTGTCTCTTCAACTCACTCAGTTCTCCTCCCCCTCTCTTCTCTACCTACATACCACTGTTTCCTACATCCTATATCTCTGGCTGTGACTTGGAACACATTGCATATAAATAAAGTTTAAACCAGTCATGTTGTGGGATCTGTATCTCAGACATTCTTTACCTGTTCGTCAAAGGTTATTTAAGGTCAAAACCTAGTTGCTGTTTATTTATTCTGCTGAACACAAAAGGAGACATTTTTAATAATTATTATATTGGGGGGGGGGGGCTGGGTAGCTCAGCAAGTAAAGACGCTGACTACCAAACCTGGAATCTCAAGTTCGAATCCAGGGCGTTCTGAGTGACTCCAGTCAGGCTTCCTAAGCAACCAATTGGCCCGGTTGCTAATGTGGGTAGAGTCACATTGGGTTAACCTCCTCGTGGTCGCTATAATGTGGTTCTCGCTCTCTGTGGGGCACATGTTTAGTTGTGCATAGATGCCACGGAGAATAGCGTGAGTCTCCACATGCACAAGGTCTCCACGGTAATGCGCTCAACAAGCCATGTGATAAGATGCGTGGATTGACGGTCTCGGATGTGGAGGCAACTGAGATTTGTCCTCTGCCACCCAGATTGAGGCGAGTCACTACACCACCATGAGGACTTGGAGCGCATTGGGAATTATATTAATACAAAATATTGTAAAATGATCAACTCCCTGTTTGCCATACAATGTTGGTACTTGTTGACTAGTCAGGTAATATAACCACCATAAAAGGTCATAAAACTACCATAAAATTAGTCTGTATGACTGAATATTCAAAGTCTTCTGAAGCTATACGATACTGTTGTGTGATAAACAGACCAAAATGTACGTCATGATTCACTCTCAAAACAAATTATTCGTGAAAGTCAGTATGCGGCTCTCAAATAAAAAATGGCGCAGGTTTGACGTCATGACTTTTGGTAGGTTGGAACCAATAGATGTCCAACCTGCGCCATAGGCCGTAGTTCAACTTGTTTGTGATTAAAATTTCTGTAATTTCATTGCACAAAACGATTGTATGGCTTCAAAAAACTTGGAATATAGTGCATGAGTTGTATGAATTAAATGACGTTTTTGGAGCTATAGCCTACTGCCATTGTATGGAAAACAGGTAGTCAGAAATTATACGGGAAAAATAACAGCATATAGGTTTGAAATGACTAGAAATTGAGTAAATTGTTGGGTGAACTATTCCTTTTAACTACTTAACATGCTTCTAGCAATCTTGCGTCGATAGGTAACATTTCCAGATGCTTGTGGTTCATGTTGCATTTGTTTATCTCTACTCTAACTGTCACCCACTCATGCAGAGTTTATTAAAAACAGGTGGCATAAAATAAAAGAAAAGAGAGTCAATGTATTTATTTCTAAAAGAAATGTCCTTCTAAATTTCAAACACGTCTTTTTTTTCCTATAATTTTTATTCATGGGCATTCTTCATTGTTGGCATAAGCCCAAAGATTCATGCCACCTTTTTTTATGTAAAAAATAAAACAAAAAAAAGCTGTCTTGAAACAGTTTATTATTTATTTTTGCAAGCCTGGTTTTGAATCAGTGATTGGATTCTGGATTATTTTAACTTCAGGCATGTTGACTTTATTATGTAATGAATGTGCCGGTAAAATCAGTTATTCTATTTTGGGCTGTTTGTTGTTTTTGATGAAGCGTATTTATTTTTGTGGCTCAATCTTAATATTCATGGCAAACCAGACTTCATTTTAGTCTGTGATGCCACACAAGTTTATTACATTGAGTCTCTCCCTTCATCAGCATCATGGTATTGATATTAGGGATGTGCAAATTACCAATTTTAATAATTGATTAGTCAGTTGGTTGTTTGAAAGACTAGTTAGTGTTAAAGATAATAATGTGTAATTGATTAGGTTCTGTTATTGTCACGTGACCCCAATAAGACACCTTTAAGAGAAATATACGGACGCTAAACTTATTATTATTATTCACTTTTAAACACAGCAAGCTATAATCATGCAAAAACTCTCTCCAAGATGTTGCATCTCAATTAATTTAAGTATTGCCTCTCCCATTAAAACCACAAAAAAATAATGTTAGTTGTCGACCCCACTAATCAACTAGTAAGTTGTTGAACGACTAGTCGATTAGTCGTCCACCCATAGCACATCTTTTATTTGTTATAGGGTTTTGTTTTTCTTGCTTTATATTGGCTAAAGTAAGAAACTATGTAACACTTTTCAAGTAAAATAAGCCATGACAACATTATATAGCCTCAGCTTAAATTATTTCAGTTGGAGTGTTTCTGTGAGCGGAGTGTATGTCTTAAAAACATAAATAAAAGAAAAAAACTGGTCATATTGTGTCTAAAATGTAAGTTAATCAATATTAACATCTTTTTAAAGAACTGTTATAGAAGCAATATCACACTTGCAATCATAATTTGCTGATATTTAGAAAAATAGCACTCTGCTTGAGTGAGATGCTTAATTAGTGTGCTGCAGTGATATGCAGTTATAAACACCAATTTAAAGTGAGGTGACTGGTCAAACATCTCTGCTGGAATCATGGGCATACTTTTCCACCAATCAGCTTCAATCAGTCAGCTAAAATTTAAATAAGCTTTTACTGAAAATATTTTGTAAATGTATTGCCAAGTTTAGAAATAATTAGGGCTACGTTTTAATTACTCTGGGTTTTCCTGTCTATAGCATGCTTGAGTTATAATTTCATGAGTTTTATGAATTTTCGTAATTGGCTACAGATAAATGGCAGATTGAGTTTTAGTTTTGAGTTTTAGGATTTGACCCAAACCTTTAAAATTCTAAAACTATAATAAAGATCTGGCCAAGTCAACCCTGTGCTTGGGTGCAGTTGGTGCAGGTGTTTTAGAACTACTTTCTATTGAGAAATCAGTAAAGATGGTGCAATGAAATGCATCAAGAATCTCAATGCTGAAATGAGCTTGTCATGTTTCTTGTATTACTTGCTGTAACTTTTTTAAGTCTATGGCATAAGCTCATATAATGCTATATTTTATTGCATAACATTTAAAGATGAAAATGTTTAGCAGGTTTTGCTCTGTCGTTCCCTCTACTTGAAAGAATAGGGCTAATAGTTGATATTCTTTTACAGCCTTGGAACAAAACTAGAAACAGAAGAGGAGAACCATTTGATGGAAGAAAAGAAAAAGCAAGACGAAAAGAAAAAGGAAGCTGCTCAGAAAAAGGTGAGAGTTTCTTTCCTTTTACCCACAAGCTTTTGTTTTGAAACTTTTGCTTCTGTCGTTTTTATAAAAGCTGGTTAACAGACACCTAACTACATCTGTTATAAGCTTCTAAGACATTACAGCCACTGAACCACAAGTGTCAAATTACAGGCCTAGAGCTCACAGCAGCCTGTTGAAAATCTGGGTTTATGTACATTTTGTGCAGTGTATTTCATAGCAGGCAAAAGAAGTAGGCATTGCTGTCTTTGTAACGCAAAGAATTGAGCACCATACCAATGTTACAAAGACAGCAACGCCTACTACTTTTGCCTGCTTTATTTTACTCAGGCAACATTCATCAAGGGGACACAGGTCATATCCTATTGGTCGCTGGATTGGTTTAGCACAATATATCTGAATAATTTTGAACTAAGATCTCCATTTAACATCATTCTGAAGCAAATACACTGGATGCTGTAATGAATTTACCACATTCCAACATCCTCTGTGAGCTGAGAATGTATTTACATTATTTAAAGGGGCAACATACAGTAGGTGAATATACAGAATGGTTAATAATATACAATTGATTGTTGTGAAAGCCACTGATCATATGTTCTTACTACTTTCTTTTGTTCTGGAGTACAGATAAACATGCATTGTCAAAAGTGTTTATTTTTTTTATTTTTACAGAGACCTGTGGAAGTTTTCATGTCTAAGTTTAACTTTGTTCTTCCTTTTTCAGGCTGCTGAAGAGAAAACCAAAGGTTAGTTATGATTTTAATTGTAATGTTGCATTAAAATATGTTAAGTAAAAATGTTAATGCTTAACATTTCTGTGCTGTTATAATTGAAAATATAGGGACAATTTGACCCTACATGATGAAAGAGTCACAATCTGCTGTTTGTGGCTGATTGAGGCATGGTGACAGTAAAAGCCAAGTCAATTTACATTTTACATTTTAAAAAGCTTTTTATGTTGCTGTGTTCACATTACATCTATGGAGGATGTTGTGAAGTTTCAGACTGAAAATATACTACTACAAGCCTGTGGCAGGGCGGAGGGCGTGGCCGGGTTGTGATTCTACACACCCGGCTCCTAATCAGGCTGATTAGCCCGAGAGGGATAAAGGAGGAGGTGAGAACCAGCTTGATAATATAAATAATAGTTTAATTATAAACTGAACCAAAAAGACAAACACACACAGGTGTCGGACAGCTGTCCGTAACTCTCTCTCTGTCGCACTGCCGTCTCCAGTCGGCCTTTATCCCTCTCGGGCTAATCAGCCTGATTAGGAGCCGGGTGTGTAGAATCACGACCCGGCCCTGCCCTCCGCCCTGCCACATTCCTCCCCCGTTTTCTCATTCCGGGGAGCCCCCGGCATGATGTACATCCCCCCCCCTCTTTCCCGGGGATGGGCGTGCCTTCCGCCCCATCTGCCGACAGGTCATCCCCGTCTACCTGGATCAGGGGAGGGGACAAGGGGAGGGAAACAAAACAAAATGTGGCACCTACATGCTGTAACGGCGATCGTGCCAAATTAACAAAAACATTTAAAAAGAGAGGGAAAAGGCCAACACAGAGAGGCAGTGGGAGAGAGAGAGGAGAGAGAGAGAAAAAAAAAATTAACTTGCTGGTTCTTCGATATGCCGTAGCCTGGTCCTCAGCCACTCCTCCACCCTCTGGTGGATGACAGCCGTGCTTCCCCGGGCGGATCGGAGGCAGTCCTCCAGCCCCTGGCAGACGAAATGCCCCGCCGCGTTTTCGGTGGATGGAAGGGTCTCCCCCGCCCCTGGCAGCGGTTCTCCCGCTCCAGGCGGTCGGCCAGGAGCCCCTCCCCGCTCGCGGTCGGCGGTCTAAGACCCCGCCGCGTTTCAGCGGCTGGTAGGGGTCGCCTCCACCCCTGGTAGTGGCCCTGACCGCTCCAGGCGGTCAGTTAGGAGCCCCTCCCCTCGAGGTCGGCGGCCGTTCCTCTGCTTCCAGGCGGCCGGGTTCCTCCGTCCCCTGGTGGATGGCCACGGCTGCTCCGTTGGGGTGGATGGTAGTGGCGAGGACTCTACTACGGCGCATCCCTCCTCCTTCCCGGGTCTCGGCACCAGTGTAACACATTAATGGAAAGTAGGAGGCGAAAAACAGCTTGATAGTATAAATAATAGTTTAATTATAAACTGAACCAAAAAGTCAAACACACACAGGTGTCGGACAGCTGTACGTAACTCTCTCTCTGTTGCACTGCCGTCTCCAGTCGGCCTTTATCCCTCTCGGGCTAATCAGCCTGATTTGGAACCGGGTGTGTAGAATCACGACCCGTCCCCGCCCTCCGCCCTGCCACAAGGCCATATCATGTTGGTCGCTGGATTTGTTTAGCACAAGATATCTGTGTAGATAACAAACAAGGGATCCGAGGAAGACTTCGCTTTTTTTATTCTCTGTTGCTTCACTTTATTTCCAGATATTCCAGATTTGTTGCTGTGTTTGTTTTCTTAACTTTCTATCGCGGCCTGCAGCGGAATTGCGCTGCAAAAGTGGGGTTTCCCCTCTTACGTCAAACTCCGAGATTCCCCCAATGTACTTGAGTGCATATATGCGGACATAAGAGACAGCAGTTGATATTTTAAATTGGTGTATACATGGGTATATTTTATAATGTCAAAAGTACAAAAGTGCTTTTCCTACTGTACTCCCAGTAATGTTGAATTCTTTCCGCTATGTTGACTTGTTGATATGTTGTGTTGCTCCATCCTATGATGTAAGGTATCCGGTCTGTTCCACGCACATGCGCACTTTTAAAAAATCTGTAAAATGCCGCAAATGCATTTACATGGCCACATAAACCGCATTCTCTGGGTGAAACCTGGGTTTGTTAAACTGCTTTCTCTTAATCCCTTAAATGGCGTAAGGAAGAGGCATTCTTTTTACATGATATTTCAAAATGGTGCTTTCTGCAAAACCCCATATTCTGGAATAAGCCATTTTAAGCAGTAGTAAGTGCATGTAAACGTGGTAAATGTGTGTATCAATACCAGGGTGGGTGACATAATACATCCGATATAGTGCCAATTTAACATGTGATTAGAGCCAATGCTTATGCTTATCAGAGCCTATGCTTATGCACTGATTTTTATGCCCGAATTGACACAAAGCGTGTCTTCGCAAAGATAGTTTTAGACAAATCAACCATTTCTGTTTGCTGTTGAGGAATTCAGAAATTTGTGCTTTTTAAATATTTGAAAGTTGAATGTTGAGTGGCATCAAAAGTGTTACATCACAATGTGAAGGAAATAGAGAATGTGTCATTTTGGCAGCTTGGTTTCAACAAATGCTCTTTTTGCAGTGAGGAGGAAGTTTTGAGTTCCGGAACTTACAGTATGTTTTTATAGTACAATGACCTCTTATATGTCAAAAGATCAAGGAAAATTTGATTCCTCATGACTCCTTTAAATGAATTATTCACAAAGATGAGGTACTGTGGAAAATTTCATTGTAAACAGACACCTTTATTATTTTCCAAAAAAAATAAAATTAATTCAAAGGTACCTGTCCTGTGTTAGTCTAGTTGTTAATCGGTCATGTTTAAGTCTGGTAGCTAATCGGTCCTGTTTAAATCGGTATTTAATCTCTCTGAATGGTTAGGCAACAAGCCAAAGAGACAGTGGGAACACGGGTGGTAGATATGTGCTGAGATGTTTGGATCTAGACTTCTTGCCCCATATGACAGGTCACGTGCTCTTCATTGATACAGGGTGAGGTAAATTTTAGATGTCAGAAAGGGCTTTTTGAGGGCTGCAGCAGAGCTGTCCTGGGGCAGATGGGAGAGGTGCTTATGTCATGTGAGCGATAGGCAGTCATAAATCTCATTAGAGCATCTGCTAATGCTGTAACTTTCAAACAACAGACTTCACGCAGGAAGAAATGCTGGCCTATTTTGCGTGGATGCGTGCCACTACTCTTTTTAGTGTCTCATTTTAGTCACAGATAAACCTTCAGTTGCTAAATACTCTCCAGAATTGAGTCGCCAACTCTCTTTGTCCTTCTCTTGCACTTTCATCTTATGAATCACTGCATCGTTGAATGAGTCTGTGCAGACAATCTCTGGTTTCTTTAATCTGGGTGCACAGGGGGCATTTGTGGAGTTCTTCAAATTAGATCTAATCTGGTTTTGCTTTGTTTCATGTCTCTCTTTATCATCTGTCGGGCCACCGTACCTAAGGACAAAGATTATCTGCAGCTGATAAGGATATATATTCCATCCACGTCTAGGCTTAAAGGAGCAGTTCTCCCCCCAAAATTACAATTATGTCATTATTTACTCACCCGAATGTCGTTCCGAACCAACATGACTTTCTTTCTTTCTTTCTTCTGAGGAACACAATAGGAGATCATTAAATGCTAATTTTATTCAGTCCTATTGTTTGAATTCAATTCGATTGCAGTAGACAATACTTAATGGATGATAAAGTACTCAAAAGTGGCATATAACTGGTCCATGTGTCATTCCAAGTGTTCTGAAGGCATTAATTCTTTGTATGATGAACAGGCCATAATTAAAGTTATGCAAGAACCAGTAAGGTTTGATGTTATCGACATAATGTATTCAGTGCTGTTTTTATTTTTGGGTGAACTATTCCTTTAATCCAACCTCATGTGATTTGTTTTCTGGGGTTTATGTTAGGAATGTTCAAAATTAAGTTTTCAAAATCCACTAGTCTGTAGGTTGTCTAAACAACTAGTTGACTCGGTTTTAAGGATATTGAGTTTTAGGGTCATGTTCACCAGACACTGATGAGATGTGTTTCATAGCGATTTATGGAAGGGGTACATAGAAAATAACTTTTACCTACAGATGCAACCTCCCGTTAACTGTTAGACTGTCAGCACACTAATGGCCCCGGAGCCAAAAAGAAGTTTGAAACAGTTGAGCAGCGGCACACTGTTTGCGAGCATTCAGACACCGGCCGTGCCACTGGGGGAGGTGTTTAGAGCAGCATTTAAATAAAATATGTTCATATGACATTAAAAGAACACAGAGAGCATTACATGGAAAGTTGTTAAAGTCCAAGTCAGTTAGATATTGCACTGCCTCAGGAGTTGCTTCATGTAGTGCCTGAAGACCACCAATAAAGCATCTTATTGGGCACTCATTTACTATGTGATCAGTTGTCTGGCAAGGTGCACCACAGTCGCACGCTGGGGAATCTGCAGCTCCCCAATTATACATGAGAGAGGCACACCTTCCTTGGGTGGTGCAAAACCGGTTCAACATGACCCACTCACGCCGCTTCAGTTCACAGCCAGGCACACCACCCAAGGAAGGTGTGCCTCTCATGTATAAGTGGGGAGCTGCAGATTCCCCAGTGTGCGACTGTGGTGCACCTTGCCAGACAACTGATCACATAGTAAATGAGACTTATCCAGTTTGCTGGCTAATTGTGTGTATGCTGAACCAAAGATTTCTCACAGTTGTTTCTGCTGCTGTCTTTTTTTCCAACTTCATTCACAATACGTCCTGTCTTTCTCACTGTCATTTTATACTTGTGGTCCAATCGCCCACAACATAGTGTCAGTTCCAATATGATTGGCCGGTGGCTGTATCAGTATTTATTATGTCTTTTTTTTTTTTTTTTTTTTTTTTTTTTTGTAAAATAAAGTTTGTTTACAAAGTACCAAGCTGCTACGATAAGCACTTCTGAGGTAAGAACTAGTTACTGGATTTGCCAAATTTTGCATCATGGCACCGAATTGATGAGAGATACTGAAGAGTTTTGTTTGAGGCACTTGGCAGCAAGAAAACAAAGTATTCTCAATCACAGCTGCATATTTTGCTTTTCTCTTTTTCTATGTATGGATGGATGGAAATTCTGACCACAAGGTCTGCTTTTTTTCAACTTATTGTAAAATGTTTTTGAATGTGTAACCCCTTTACAGTATTTGTACAGTAAATTATTGAGGTATATTATCAATTTCAGATTTACCCAGCCCTAAACAGCACATAAGAAAAGTGAACTATTGTTGGTTGGTCCCCTTTTTTTCTATTTCAAAAGTTTGATATGGCAGTCAAGGGCAACTCTGGTTTGGTCCATTACCCTTCAGGCCTACATCAGGCTAAACGGCTTACACAGGTGCTATAATATATACACTACTGGTCAAACGTTTTGAAACACTTGACTGAAATGTTTCTCATGATCTTAAAATTTTTGATCTGAAGGCATATGCTTAAATGTTTGAAATTAGTTTTGTAGACAAAAATATAATTGTGCCACCATATTAATTTATTTCATTATAAAACTAAAATTTAATAAAAAAAAAAAAAAAAGTTTTTGAAATTGGACCAAATAATAAAGAAAAGCAGCCAATAAGTGCCCAACATAGATGGGAACTCCTTCAATACTGTTTAAAAAGCATCCCATGGTGATACCTCAAGAAGTTGGTTGAGAAAATGTCAAGAGTACATGTCTGCAAATTCTAGGCAAAGGGTGAGTACTATGAAGATGCTAAAATATAACACAGTTTTCATTTATTTTGGATTTTGTTTAGTCACAACATAATTCCCATAGTTCCATTTATGTTATTCCATAGTTTTGATGAATTTACTATTATTCTAAAATGTGAAAAAAAAAAAAAATTATAATATAGAATGAGTAAGTGTTTCAAAACTTTTGACCGGTAGTGTATATGCTATATTTGCAGAGTTGGTTTGTCAGTTAACACCTGCTCTGCTCTAAGGACCCACTTATTACAGCACCGTTCTATGCTATATTTGCAGAGTTAGGGCATTGTTAATTAGTGCTAATGACTCAGTCTGGCTGATCGTTCTTGATTTCCTTCATTTGCAAAGTGGAGTTTGATCCCCTGAGATTTTGGCATCCACTTTAAGAGCAATGCACAGGCTGCTCTTTGAGCCCAGTGCCATGATTCTTTACGCAGACAGCCCATCTGAGAGGGCAGCCACTACCCACTGTGTGCATGCATGTGTGTGCAGACGTGCAGGCAGGCAGTAGAAGGCAAATTCAGGATGACTCATGGCCTAGTGGGGCATGGTATTAACTTGCTTTTTAGAATTTCACTTTGTTGTTACTAAAACATGTATTATAGCTTTTTTCCAAAACCAAGTTAGCTGCCTAAGGAGGCAGCATTTTAAGGCATCATTGCAAGCTCCATGACGCGAAGACTGTTCTAAAAGGTAGGCATCTTTATTATGCTGCCTACCTAGAAACCTTGTTTTGACCTAATTCTTAGGCAGCACAACATGTATCCTTTGCAGAGATACTGTACAGAAAGATGGATATAAATACTTCTGTGTCAAAAAAAAAAAATATTTTACCAAATATTTGTGTCATGTGTCTTAATTCATATTAAATTATCGCAATGTTAGCTTAGCAACATGCTGACGTGTGTATATATACAGCCCCAATATATCAGTGACCTTCTACACCCTTACTCCCCCCACCAGAGCGCTCAGGTCTTCTGATCAACTTCTATTGAGGGTTCCTTGTTGCCGCTATAGATCTAAGAGTGACTGTGCCTTTTCTGTGATTGGTTCTAATCTATGGAATAGTCTCCCTTTCCATGTGAGGTCAGCGTCATCATTAGCCATTTTTAAATCTTCTTTAAAAACATATTTTTATTCTGTAGCTTTTGAATAGATCATTGAATAGTTTGAAATGGATAAATACATGATGTTGTATTTAAATGTTTTTATTTTATTATGTTTTATATTTAAATTTTAATCAATCTGTTTTTATATCACTCTGTCATTTTGTTAGTTTGATCTGTAAAGCACTTTGAGTTAACTTCTGTTGTTTTTAAATGTGCTCTATAAATAAAGGTTGACTTGACTTGACTTGGAAGATGAACCTTTGGCCCAGTCTGAGGTCCTGAGCACTCTGGACCAGGTTTTCATTAAGGATTTCTCTGTATTTTGCTGCATTCAGCTTTCCTTCAACCCTGACTAGTCACCCCCAGTCCCTGCCGCTGAAAAACACCCCACAGCATGATGCTACCACAACGCTTCACTATTGGGATGGTTTCCTCCAGACATGACAACTTGGAATTGAGGCCAAACAGTTTAATCCTTGTTTTATCAGACCAGAGAATCGTGTTTCTCACAGTCTGAGAGTCCTTTAGGTGCTTTTTTGCATTCTTGCACTGAGGAGAGGCTTCCGTCTTGCCACTCTGCCATAAAGCCCAGATTGGTGGAATGTTGCAGTGATGGTTGTCCTTCTGCAAGTTTCTCCCATCTCCACACATGATCTCTGGAGATCAACCAGAGTGACCATCGGGTTCTTGGTCACCTCTCTTACCAAGGCCCTTCTCCCCTGATTGCTCAGTTTGGTCGGAATGCCAGGTCTAGGAAGAGTCCTGGTTGTTCAAAACTTCTTCCATTTAAGAATTATGCAGGCCACTCTGCTCTTGGGAACCTTCAATGCAGCCAAAATTTTTTGTAGCCTTCCCCAGATCTGTGCCTTGACACAATCCTGTCTCTAAATCACAGTGGGTGGCTGTGGCTCAGGTGGTAGAGCGGGTTGTCCACTACTCGCAGGGTTAGCAGTTCAATTCCTGGCCCACATGACTCTACATGCCAAAGTGTCCTTGGGCAAGACACTGAACCCCAAGTTGCTCCCAATGGCAGGCTAGCGCCTTGCATGGCAGCTCAGCTGTCATTGGTGTGTGAGTGTGAGTGTGAATGAGACACAGTGTAAAGCACTTTGTAGAACTGCTAAGGTTAAAAAAGCCACTATTTAAGTGCAGACCATTTACAGTCCTGTCTCTGAGCTTTGCAGGCAGTTCCTTTGACCTCATAGCTTGGTTTTTGCTCTGATATGCATTTTCAGCTGTGAGACCTTGTATAGACAGGTGTGTGCCTTTCCAAATCATGCTCAATAAATTGAATTTGCCACAGGTGGACTCCAATCAAAGTGTAGAAACATCTCAAAGATGATTCAGAAAAATGGGATGCACCTGAGCTAAATTTCAAGTGTCATAGCAAAGGGTCTGAATACTTATGTCAATGTGATATTTAAGTTTTTTCTTTTTAATAAATTTGCAAAGTGATCAAAAATCTGGTTTGTGCTTTGTCATTATAGGGTACAGGGTGTAGATTGATGTGGAAAAATAAATGCTGCAACATAACAAAATGTGAAAAAGATGAATGGGTCTGAATACTTTCTGAATGCAGTGTGTGTGTGTGTGTGTGTGTGTGTGTATATATATATATATATATATATATATATACACACACACACACACAGTACTGTACAAAAGTTTTAGGCACTAGTGAAAAATGTTGCATAGGAAGGATGTCTTCAAAGATAATGCCATAAATAGTTTTCATTTATCAATTATTGTCATGCAAAGTCCAGTAAACATAAAAAAAGCTAAATCAATATTTGATGTGACCACCTTTGCCTTCAAAACAGCACCAATTCTCCTAGGTACTCCTGGACACCGTTTTTCTTGGTTGTTGGCAGATAGGATGTTCCAAGCTTCTTGGAGAATTTGCCACAGTTCTTCTATCTGTTTAGGCTGTCTCAATTGCTTCTGTCTCTTCAATTAATCCCAGACTGACTCGATGTTCTGTAGGGGGTCTGTGGGGGCCATGCTATCTGTTGTAGGGCTCCCTGTTCTTCTATTCTAATCTATTCTATTTACAAAAGTAATGTTTGGGAGTCTAACATTTACGTTTCCTATGGACACACTAAAGCTAAAGATATACATAACTATCTTAAGATAAATGTTTTTGTGAAACATCTTATGTGCTTAAGACTTTTGCACAGCACTGTGTGTGTGTGTATATACATATATGTATATGTATATGTATTTGTGATGTAAAAATATTGTGTTGTCGCTCACGATTCAATACCATATGTATCATATGATACATAAACACATTATAGTGTAATTAAAACCAAGCAACGCAACACTGAGAGCTGCAAAACAGGAAAAAAAGAACAACATAATAAACAACAAAAATCGGTAGCACTTTATTTTACAGTACTGTTCTACATTTATGTACTAAATAATTACAACAACTGTAGTAACTACAAGGTACTAACCCTAACTCAAACCTTAACCCCTATTAAGTACATATAGTTACCTAAAATTACTCAGTACTTTCTTGGGTAAATACACTGTAAGTACACGTACTATAAAATAAAGTGCAACCCACAAATCTTACAACGTAAGAAACCCGTGATTACATGACACTTATTATTCTCTGCTTATGGCGGTGAAATGTAAACAGGTATGAGCACAACACTTGTGCACGTTATATGCTGGTAATGACGGCGGTAATGTTGACATGCAAAGTGAAACGGGTGAAGAGGCCAAAACAATTACATGTGCCAATCATTTTTGCTCAAGCTACTAAGTAATATTGGATTATGTACATATATCGATTTTTTTTTTTTTTTCACCACTAAATAACATTTAAAGAAGTTTTTTACTTACTACAGTCACTTTAGCTTGATCACTGGAGGCTTTAATACATTAAGGCATGATTTTCTATAAAGCTGCTTTGAAACAACATGTATTGTGAAAAGCGCTATACAAGTACAAATGACTTGAGTGTAGACAAACTAATTTTTCTCAAGAAAAACATGAAAATTGTGAGTTCATATTAATTTTTCTCATTTCAATCAAACAAAATAAATGCAGTGCTATTGTTTAAGTTACTTCATTATAGAGCTCTCCTTTTTGTTGCTAATGTCAGACATTTATGATTTAAAAGGCATTTATGTTGAAACCTTGAATGAGTTTGAGCAAAACATTTGTGGGCCCTGTTTTTTTTAAAAAAAATTTTTATCGTATTGTATCGTGAGGTTTTGCATCGTATCATGAAATTTTTGTGTGTTTGTATATATATGTATATATATATATATATATATATATATATATATGGGCTGGAAAATTTAACGTGTTAATTTCTGTGACTAATAGTTGACTGTTTAATACCTTTGTTTTTTTTTTGTTTTTTTTACGCAATTAATGCAGTGCCCTTTTTTTGCACTTTCTGAACCTTCACTAATGGTTTCCCCACTTCCTGTGGCTAAAATTGGCATATATAAATTTCCAGGATGTACACATTCAACTCGACTGCACATCCTAGCACAGAAACTGATTGTGTGGAGCAGTGCACGCTTATTCATTACGCGTGACGCATGTCCCGGGCATAATAAACACATGAGCTTATTTACTGTACAGAGAATGGAGACTTCGCCCGCAAGTGGTGAGCCAGGTGTCAGAGAGATACGGACAAGCTGTATCGCTTTGCATTGCCCAAAAACGCTCTCAGTTTCAAACCGAAACTGTGCAAGAGAAACCCCGATTATTTATTTATAATGTATATTAACATAATATATACATTCATAAATATATATATTTTGCTATTTAAAATACATACCATGTAAACATGTAAAATACATACAGTATATATAATACAATATATAAAAAGTCAACTGTGTACAGTTTAAATAAATTGTGTATCAGGCCCATGCAGAGAGCTACAGTATTTCTGTATATTGTGTGTGTTGGAACAGAGCTCAAGTCTTGTTCTTACAAGTGCATGTGAATACATATACGGCTTTCATTGTGCCTTCTTTGTATCTGCGTGTAGGGGTGTTACATTTCTGCCTTTACATAGGGTTGTAAAAGAGAACTGTTTTTTCAATGCTCCATGACTCATTTTAATAACAGATTTAGTTTTTTCTTATTTAGTTAATTACACCAACACTTTGTGTTAGATCTAGTAAATTGCAGCCTAATCATGGGAATTTATTCTGCTGACAATGGATTCTATGAGAGCACATGAGACACGGAGACAGGTTTTTCTTTTTTGCAGGCTTTTTGTATCACCGTTCTGAGCTGATTCTGTAGGGCAGGCATTTGTTAACTTGCAAAGAACCCCCCCCCAAATAAA
Organism: Myxocyprinus asiaticus; assembly: GCF_019703515.2. Lineage (NCBI taxonomy): Eukaryota > Metazoa > Chordata > Actinopteri > Cypriniformes > Catostomidae > Myxocyprinus > Myxocyprinus asiaticus. Next base: position 24,176,385 of record NC_059357.1, on the reverse strand, counting down.
ATGAGACCCTTACAAAGGATCCCATATTAATTGTATAATCACAGCAAGCCTATTTATTTTCTCATATGTGTGTACAGTAGACCCAGTTATATTTTTAGTTGTAGTAAAACAGCTGCAATATTGTGTCCATTTCGCTTCCAATCTGTCAAATATGTCAAATGAGGGTCTTTTTTTTTACATCATCTGTGTGGCTGTGGCATATAATTTTCTGTAGTTTTCAAGTAAATGAGAAGGCAATATTTTTAGAACAGCATTACATCATTTTCATTCCCAATATAAGTGCAATGCTAAAAATAAATCTTAAGGAATTAGTTTTTTCTTTTTATCAAAAAGTGTACACTAAGCAAACACACGCAAAGTAATCTCAGCTAATAGGATTAGTGCCCGACCGATATATCGGTTGTCCGATATTAGCCTTTCACCGATATATCGGTATCGACGTATATGTTTACCGATATGCGCAGATATGAAAACTTTTTTTCAGAACATATAATGGAGAAAACAATGCTTTAGAATTGGTGTCATAGCGTAGTTTGTCCAGCAGAGCGCGCTCCGACTCCATTGTTTACAGAGCTGAACTGACGGTGGCTCTGCAGACAGGGCGGAGTTCAGCAGTGCGGTGTTTTCACGGTAAGCTGGTAACTAGTTTGTGAAATACATACTGGAAAGTTAATAAACAATGACCCCATCATTTTCCCTTTTCAATATTATTAATATAACGTTAACCCTGTCCTTGACAACCATGTCAGTCATGTCTGTTTGCTGTTAGCCAGCTATAGTTTGTTAGTGCAGTCAGTAATGTAGCAGATTGAAAGGTAAACATCAGAGCATCTTTTTGCAGTTCAGCAGGCAACTGTGCAGTGGTGGATTGTGTCTGTTGGGTGTTGATTTCACGTTGTTATTACCTAGTTGGTGAGAGACAATGCAGGAAAGTAAAATAAACAATGTCCATCTTTTACTCTCTGTGACAACGAGCTTATAGCTAACTAGGTAATCACGTAGCTACTTTCATATAGTGTCAGCTGAGTGGAAGCTAATGTGTAAACATGTATTCACCAAACTGTTTTGTTCAGGATTCACAGTTTGATACCCCCTTCAACGAACAATTCCAGTCATTGCATTTACAAAATGTAATATTTAAAAGTCTGTTTTTCCACTGTTGAAAGTTTCCCCTGAACTTGTATAGCAGAATATGGTGTAACACTGCTGCCGCTGTTTATTTTGACTTGGCAGTATTAATATAGTCAGCATTTGACTGATACTAAGCAGTACTACTGATGTTTATTTAGCTATTTATTGTATTTTTATTTATTCTTTATTTTAATGGTCAGCATTTGACTGATACTAAACAGTACTACTGATGCTTATTTAGCTATTTATTTTATTTGTATTTATTCTTTATTTAAATGGTCAGCATTTGACTGACACTAAACAGTACTGATGTTTATTTAGCTATTTATTTTATTTTTATTTATTCTTTATTTAAATGGTCAGCATTTGACTGATACTAAACATACAGTACTGATGTTTATTTAGTTATAATTTTAATAGATTTTTTAAATGGTCAGCAACTGACTGATACTGAAAATACAGTACTGATGTTTATTTAGCTTTTTATTGTATTTTTATTTATTCTTTATTTTCTCAGTGTTCATTTCTAAAATTTGTTGACAATGTATAATAATCATTTCAAATATTCTTTGATAAAAATACTTGTTTAAGAAAGCAGCCTTCTGAGTACCTTTGCATAGTCATATTGGTTCAAAATCGGTGAAAAATCCACATAGAAAAGGTCTGTTTTCATTCCAGCTCAAAAATTAACTATATCGGCCACCATATCGATAATCGGTGAATTTTCCCTTTTTAAAATCAGTATTGGTCTCAAAAATCCCATATCGGTCGGGCTCTAAATAGGATGGATGACCTGGAAGCAGGGTCTACAATTAACACTCACAAAGCGAGTAAAATGTTAGTTACATAAGACTCTTATACATTTTTTAATGCTTGCCTGCAGAGAATACATTATAGGCCTACATGAAATCCATTCAAAATCCTTCATACGTGCAGCTTAAAGGCCATTGATTGCCTTCTCAAAGCAGAGCTGTAAACACCTTATTTGTTATTTTAGTCAGATCCCTCTGGACAACAAAAGCTAGATGAGCACCAACCCCTTGAGTAAATGCAAGGTAGCCCTGGACATGCATGGACACAGGGAGACATGACAGACAGAAAAGAAATGTTGATTGATGTCAGCAGCAGTGGAGGTGATGCACTCCTGATGATAGAGAGGGAAATTTCTGTCATTCCCTCTTTACATTTGGCTTCCCATAGAGATAATTTTGTATCAATAGGGATCATTTGTCTTATGCATTCAAAATGTGAAAATTGTGCCCCTTTGTGAGCATGTTGAGATTACATAAGATGACCGCGTGCCAACTTCATTATAAAAGACTCCACAGACACAGTTTGAATTTTCAGCGTAAAGAAACTTGGCCTACTCGTTCAGGTTTGGAACAACATGAGGGTGAGTAAATTATGAGAGTATTTTCATTGCATTTTTGAGTGAATTGTTCCTTTAACTTTATAAATAAAGGTGTGTGTTCAATAGTATATTAGTTTTAGCTGTTATTTCGAAACTGATGTCAAGAATCATTAAATTTCACTGGTATTGTAACTTGGAATTTCATTATTAAAATTTTGGGATTGTGACAACCCTACTTTAGATCATATCCATTTCTCCCTGTCTGATGATCCTTCTGATTCCCTGAGCACTTTTACGTGTCTACACATAGAACATGAGTTGGAGAGAGCAAGAGGAGCTAGGATTGAACTGCTAGCATCGTAGAAAGATGCTTCAGTGGTTTTTTGCTTCAGAGAGAGGGGTGTTGTGGCTGTGTGAGTGTGTTTGAACTTCAGGAGGTGCTGTGTGGAGAGAGAGAGAGTGAGACCCTCACTGACTGGGTCAGTATTTATAGCCTCCCTCAGGCTGTGCAGCCTACCGGCATCTTGTCTTTTTGCCTGCCATGTGTGTTTGCATATTCACACTAACTCAATCTCCCTTTAAAAGCAGTTTGTTCTTATAAGCTGTCCTTGAGTGTGTGGCCAATGTCTTTCTGCATAATATCCACACCATGGCAGTAATACAGGAATAAAGGGCAGGTGGGAAATGGAGAGAATGGCTCATTACAGAGCCTTCTGTCTTTATAATGTCCCCATCTGAATGTCACACGGTTTGGTGGAATGTAAAACGGGGAAAGAATGCAGGCAGATGTGGACCGGTAACACAGGTCAGGTGAGCTGATCTCTGGAATCTGCTATATACCGGTAGGCTGCACCTGCGCATCTCCATGCATGTTCTCTCAATCGCACTGCTCTCTCTAATAAGAAACGGCCTGGACTAATTTCAGCTTTGGGTGTCAGACGCGCCATGTCACTGTGTGGTACCTCAGTGTTTAGTAGCTAGCGGTGCTTCATCCTGGATTAGAGGCTTATGCAAATTACTTTGGTCTGAAAAGTGGCCTCAGTCCAGAGATAGCAAAGTCCTCAATGAAATGTATGGAATTGCTGTTATTTTAACTACTTAATGACTTCAAAATTAGGAATAGCTTGTTTCAGTTTTGATAAAATAGTTGGCTACAATACATGTGCAATACATGTTTACTAACAAAAAGTAGCTTGCTAAATTGAATTATCGAATTATATAATAATCAATTCAGATAATTAGAGCAGTGTTTATCTGGAACAAAATGGGGATCTGAAATTAAAAGCACTCGTATTTAAATATGCACTGTAAAAAATGTCTGTAATTTTAACAGTAAAAGACTAAAAATGCTACAGAAATAAAACATTAATTGATTAACGAGTATTAACTGTAAAATATACAGTACATTTTTTTATAAATTTAAGACAATACAGTAGTTTTTACAATAAAATGATGTAAAAATTAAATTTTTTAGATGTAAAAAGTATGATTTTATTGTATAATTAATGGTAAAAATGTACATTATGTTTAACAAGAGAGTACATGTACTTTTTACTGTATTTTATTGTTAAAATTACAGTAAAAACAGTAACATTACATTTCATTATATTTTATGGGAATAGTTATGTTTCTTCTTATTTTTAATATCAATTATGTACATTGGGGTGTTCTGTTTCATATTTGATGTAGTTTAGTTAATGTTTACTGCATTATTTAAATTTCACTTGTGTTACCCTGATGGTGTTTAGTGTTTGTGTGAGTGACACTGAGCTCTGTCTCTACATGTTTATTGGTCATTGCTCCTGGAAGAGCCACTATTGTTGAGCTTCATGTCATCATGTGCCCTTCTGTAGTTACTACAGTGATTAACAAATAACTTATAAAGTAAAAAGCAGATTTTTACAGTTCTGTAATATCAAGTTTATGATGTTTTTTTTACTGTAAATTTAACAATTTTATTTTTAATTTGTTTTTACAGTGCCATCGTAGTCATGTAAATTACAACAGTTTTAAACTGTAAGATTTGCAGGTTATTCTGTAAAGTTGTTTACATTTTTACTGTATTTTTTCATAATTATTCTGGCAACCACTGCTAACAGTTTTTTTTTACAGTGTGCGGCAAACAAAAAGAGCAAATCTGCAGTTCAGTTTCAGGTTCAGTCTCTCTCGCGCCTCATAGCGGCTCTAACTGCATTGAGAAATTCTGCTCTCAGAGTTCGTATTTATTTAGACAAACTGCTATGTCATTATTGAACTATGAAACGGGAGTCTACAATGTTGTCAGAAAAAGTGATATGATATTTCAATATATGATTGTATTGGCACAGCCCTATTACTTATTGTTAATTACTCCTCAATGCGTCATGACATTTGCTAAATGTAAAAAATAATTTTAATGTATTAAATGTAAAAAGTATCATTTTACTGTATTTTGTTGTTTAAATAGACAATGTTAATACATATGTAGAGGATCAGTGTTACAATGATTCAATCATGTTCTCTTTTACTCTTGTGCCAGAGAGGGGGATGTTCATATGAAGTGTGGTTAATTGAGGGTGACTATGGTAAGGATTCCTCTCTGCTCTGTACTTCTCCCATGAGGCCCGTCCCCAGTCGCTCCAGATTTCATGTAGAGCAGCTCCCAGTCTTCATTTTCACTCTGTCTTTTCATCTCTCCTCAAGAAACCGCAGGCTTTAAATACAGCTGCATATTTAAACACTGCTAATTAAGATCTCCAGACTCCTCTCATTCCTGCGAGGTAAAACATGGAAAACTATGAGATTAGCATGATAGGCCAGCATTATGGTGATATCCCTGCAATGGGTTACACAGATTTATGATCTCATGTGTGAAGCCTTTGAAATGTTTCGAATGGCAGGTATGGGTCATGTGTCACTCACAGTTTTGTACTTTCCAATCGCATTAGAGATAATCTCTACTGCAGGGTTTTGAACTCACCACGAGCTGGGTATTTTGTTTGACATCTAGGGTTTGATACTGTAAAAACAAAAGATTAAAGCTGCATTTGCTTGCCCTTGTATTTTATTTATTACAATTGCTAAATACTCTTTTGAAAGTAGCTGACAAAGCATGAAATGCGAGGTCCCCATAGCCAGTCAAATTGTTATTTTGGATAATCGTATAGCGCCCTATGATGTGGAAAACATGGACGGAATTGCAGAATCCAGTCATAACAATTATGTAAACTTTACAATGCTAAATGTCACAGAATTTGACATAGAAATGAACGTTTGAATGCTAGGGGTGGGTAAAAATATAGATTTTCCGATGCATCACGATCTTCATTTGAACAATCTCAGTACTGATTCTTAAATCCCAAGATCGATATTTTACACTATGCGCAGCCCTCCACTACAATGAGAGGAAATCACTTGCATTTGTAACCAAATTTCACGCTATGCGACAAAAAAATTTATATACTTGGCAACTGGCTGGTAAATGTTTAAATTTCACTTACCAGTGAATGAATTGTGTAGTACACTGATGGAGTATTCAGCAGCAAGATTTCACTGCATGTTGAGAGTAAATGTTATTCTGTTTAAAGTGTGTCCCAAGATGAGATACACGCGACCCATTTGTCACTGAATAATGTCTCTTTTAATACCCTTTTTATCTTTACAGTCAGTTGTTGATCATAAACGACAAAAAAATGAACATTTAATTCTAATCGGGCATAGCACAGATGAGATAAAGCCATTTGAGTCTCTCTCGTTAACATGCACTTATTTAAAGAAGCCGTTTACAGAAATGCAGGATTCCCTTAAAGAGAAACTACCGGTTTTTAGCACGTGTTCAATGTATATACATGCAAATAGTACAAATTAGTTTTATCACAGTACCAAAATTTCAGTAGTCGGTACCGATACCAATTTCGATACCACAGCAAAAATATGCTAATATGATAATGTGCTATTGAACACATACGTTTAGTTATTTTTAATAATTATAGATTAAAATAATTATTATTTTTCATAAAATGTTTTAAAGTTTAAATTAATCATCAAAATGGTGTCTAATCAATTAATTCTTAAAAATGTTAATAAGTGAAAATAGAACTTTTTAACATCATTGCATTTAAAAAAAAAATAAATAAATATGCCAAACGTATATTCAACAGCTGTCTTGCTTTTGATAAATTGATTGATTATTGTTATTGTTCTTATTATTATTATTTCAGAGAATATTACATTTTACCATACAGTTGTATTATTAATATATTTTTATTCAATTTGTTATTCAATTTTTTCAATTTCAAGCATCTAGCTTTTATTTTGTATCGTGCTTTTATTATGATGTGTGTTTTTTGCCGGAAGTTTCACTTTTCCAGATAAACAGTTCATGACATGGCCCAGTGTGATCATTGAAGACTTTTAAGTCATGTCTAAAATCTCATCTATTTTTAACACTGACCTTGGAGTCTGACAAATGAAATGTAGGACACAGTTTTGGAGTGTTTGTATTTTAGACTACTGGTGTTTGTGGTAATTCTGAAATGTTATTTTTTAAATTGTATAACTGTGAAGCAGTGTTGTAGTACTCGAGATCAGTCTTGGTCTCGAGACCACTTTTTGAAGGTCTCGTCTCGGAATCGAACGCATTTTTACTCGGTCTGTCTCGGTCTCAGACAAAGAGGACTTGGGATTTTATTTCAAGACCGGTCAAGACCACAACTGCGGGGATATCACTAAATTGCCTGTGCATTGTCTGATTTATTTGTTAACATTTGTTAACACATTACTGTGATTGGATGTAAAACTTCCTGCTTCAAATGCAAGCAATAACTTGACTCATTTCTAATTTGAAATTTTTGTTACTGTTAACGGCTGTCACCCATCCCTGTCTCCCTTTACACGCACTCCAAGAAAGTGAATGTGGGAGACAGGAGAAGAAACTGTGGCTTTCTGAGAGATGTCAGCCAAATCTTCTGTAATACAGTTTGGCTTCCTAAACCAGTGTTTCCCAAACACTGTGCCAATTAGTGTGCCACGAAAGATTGTCAGGTGTGCCATGGAAAATTATCAGATTCCTCAAAATAAATAAATACAGTTTTTCCCAGTATTTTAGTGAAAGCATAGACATGGTAGAAGAGTTTTTAAAGTTGCCAATTCAGTATATTTTCCATTACAAAGTATTTTATGCAACCACTTTAAATATTTTGTCCATCATAACATTATTGTTCTAACAAACTAGTCCGCTGTCAAACACAACTCCTCACATGCCCACAAAATGATGCTTCATCATCACACTTGTAGTAAAAACATTAAGTCAGTGAACCGAATGAATGAATAGAATACAACAGGTGTATTGTTTTACTCACAGACTAAAAGCTGTTTCTTTGTGCACAGCATTTAGTTACAGATGTTATGAACAGATGTGGCTTACTTGTCGCGTTTCTCTCATGAAAAATAAAAAGAATATGAGAAACTGTTACTAAAAGCAAATTCTCCTGTTTTAAAGTCCAAAAACACAGTGATACGATGTGTAGATTCTGAGGTACTGTAATCTTAACGGAGTGTGTTTGACATCTGAACCAGTGAATGGAGGCCGGGCGGCTGCTCTCCGGTCCTAGTGCCTGCCGGATCCAACCTCTGTCAGTGAGACTTATGTGTTTTGTTTTTTTTCTCTCTATCAACAACGCAATTATGACCCAGTGCGACTTTATTTCCGGAAAATACAGTAAATAAAAAAAAAAATTATGTTTTTTTGCAAGAATTAATTTGCATGAACAAATCTACAAATTGGAAAAGACACAAATTTGCTGGTTTTTCATTATTCAGTTAGCACTCTTAGCACCTGTGACCTCATTATACAGCGTACCTATGTTACTTGCATTTTTTTGCATAGCCAAATTTCAAACATTACGAGTTCACGTTACTAAGACAGACAGAAGACATGGACAAGTTCTTGAAAAGGAAAACAATCAACGATATGGGATAGTGGTGTGCCTTGGGATTTTTTAATCGTAAAATGTGCCGTGGCAGAAAAAATGTTGGGAAACACTGACCTAATCCACAAATTCATCTGCAAAAATGCATCCAAAAGAAAACACACAGCATGCCTGGGACCACGTCAAACTTTTATCGGCACTTAGAAAGTAAGCATAAAGAAAGTTAAGCTAAGTGTAAGTGATGCTAGCAAAACTAGCTAGCTAATGTTAGCAATCTGCCTCTTGCTGCATTCCATTCAACTTGGAAAGTCGGATTTTCCAACTTCCTACTGGGAAAAGTGCAATGGAACGCCACTTGAAGTTGTAATTACAACTTGGAAAGTCATGTGGAAATATTAAACTCCAAATTCGCCTAGATGCAAGTGCGTGACGTCACACAATCTTGTCAGCCATATCCTGCCCCTCTTCTCCCTCAAAGACTGATACAGACACAGATACAGACGTTATTCCGCCGGCTACGGTTCTCCATGTCCTCCAACTTCTCCCAGACATGCTCCAAATCCACCTTGGTCACTAGCGGATTTGCAGATAATTCCCTCTCCGATGACTCCAGGTAATCTATCTGTTTCTCGACATCCCCCACTCTTGTAACCACATCAGAGAACTTCGCCTCCATGGCAGTGATCGATCGACGTATCACAGCAAGATCCTCCAAATCAGCAACAACCTTCGTCAGCATTGCCAACATTTTCAGCATCTCTCGCCGCATTTCCCGCACCTCCTTGACTAAGTCGACTCCCAGGCTTGCGGCCTGCTCAGCTTGAGCACATAATTGTCTTTTAATGTCTCCAGAGCCCAAGGATTTTGAATTCTTTGACATATTGTCCTCCTAGGACAGTTATGAAACAGAGTGTATTGGATCCCAAAGGTTTATGTCATTAAAAGTATTAAAACTAGCAAGGTGCGCAGAGCTCGCCGTTCACACGTCCGATCCTCACATGGCGTCACATGTAGAGCCCGACCGATATGGGATATATCAGAAGGCTGCTTTCTTAAACAAATATTTTTATCAACAAATATTTGACATTGTTATTATACATTATACATTTTATTTAAGCTGGGCATTTTTAAGATGGGTATTTTTTAAATGAAGAGATAACAGTTAATTTGAACTGATCATATATTTTACATATAAAATATTGATCTGAAAATTAACTAGTAACAATAGCTGTTAAAAAAAATAAATGCAGTGGAAAAAGTACAATATTTCCCTCTGAAATGTAGGGGAGTGGAAGTATAAAGTATTAGAAAATGCCATGTTAATACTCAAGTACAGGACAAGTACCTCTAAATTGTACTAAAGTACAGTTTTCTTGCTTATCAAAATATCATCAGCAATATTTTGCTGTTAATGTATAACAAAACAGTCACAACCAAAATAACTCATGGTTTGCTGCTGCCGAGTCAAAAGAGATAAACAGCAGCAGTGGTGTTACACCGTATTCTGCTATACAAGTTCAGGGGAATCTTTCAACGGTGGAAAACCAGACTTTTAAATATTACATTTTGTAAATGCAATGACTGGAACTGTTCAGTTGAAGGGGGTACCAAACTGCGAATCCTGAACAAAACAGTTTGGTGAATACATGTTTACACATTAGCTTCCACTTAGCTGACAAGGCATGAAAGTAGCTACGTGATTAGCTAGTTAGCCATAAGCTCGTTGTCATGGAGAGTAAAATATGGACATTGTTTATATACTTTCCAGCATTGCGTCTCACCAACTAGGTAACAACGTAGCGTGAACTCAACACTCAACAGAACAGACACAGTGCACCACCGCACTGTTGTCTGTTGAGCTGCAAAAAGATGCTCTGATGTTTACCTTTCAATCTGCTACATTACTGACTGCACTGACAAACTATGGCTGGATAACATAGCAAGCAGATGTGATAAACATGAGTGACATGGTTGTCAGGGACAGGGTTAATGTTATATTAGTTATATTGTAAAGGGAAAATGATGGGGTCATTGTTTATTAATGTAATAGTCACTGTAATAATAATACTACTAATAAAAAATATATATTTTAGCAATATCTTACATCTGTGATGTTCTGTTGTGCAGCACTGTTTGACAAAAATACAGTGTTTGGATTGTGCCTTGAGGATCTCTATAAAAGCACTTCATTTGATAAAAAATAATGCAGTGTTATGCAGAAAATGTTGAAAGTTTTATGAATGAATCTGCTTTGCCAACATTTTGATGATAAAGTTAATCAGGGAATTGGAAAATAAAATGGAAAACAAAGAAATTGGGGAAAAAATAACTAAATTTGCAAAAAAAATAAATAAAGAGGATTTCATAGGGCCCTACTAATAGCAGTTAGGGATGGGTTTTAATGAGCGATAAGTCATACAACAACAGACTAGTTGATTTTTTCCCCCTTTTATATTTATATATATGTTTTATATATATATATATATATATATATATATATATATATATATATATATATATATATTTTTTTTTTTTTTTTTTCAACCAAACTTAAATTCATCCCCTTTAAAGCACCGTCACAACAGCCATACAGATTTAGACAGATGTCTTGCTCCATTGCGTCGCATCTTGCAATGTTTTTACCTTTTTTTTCTGTAAGTGTCCACCATGAGAGGTCCATTTTTAAGATGGAGGAAAAATTTACGTTTTTTTAAAAACACATCTGAGCGCCACTGCTATCTTCTCCATTCTGCCCAATCTAGCTGTTCTTGAAACCAAGATCAATGTTAATGGCATCAGTTATGTAAATAAAATGAGTCCAATTGGGTGAGGTGAACCCGAAACCAGCCTAATTTTACAGGGCTTCCTTATTACCAGTTAGTCGACTAGTCGTTCAGGGAACCCACCGATTAGTAAATTTTTGAAAAAGAGTTCTGGACATGCCTAATAGCACTTATCATTGTTTCCTGTGCCAACCTCTTACAGTTAAAAGTGCATAAAAAGCTGCATTCCATCTTTAACATCTGCATGCACAGTCCTGTATTTTAGACCAGTCAGTTTATTACATTTTGTGAGTCATTTGGCAGTGGAGATTGAGCTTGAGTTAGGTCTATTTCTGTTGTGAGGAAGTGACAGATGCTCTGTGATGAACACTTGGAGATGTGGGAGAAGTGGAGAGAAAAAACAAGCACAAGGTGTGTATCTCCATAGCAACAACTGTAGTCTGAGACTCGGGGATGCACAAGGCCATCATAAGGTGTCTGTGTAAGTGTCACCCTAAGGAGAAATGCTCCATGCTGTCTAGCTCCAGAGGGCATGCACACTGTACAGTCCTCAATAGACGGCTGCTAAAATGTGCTGTTGAGTCTGAGTGACATTGAATTATATTCAAAAACCTGTCCTCACTGTGTGGTCTGATTCACATCTCCACATCACAATGCTTTTGTCTCCCCTCGTAGCTCATTTGCAGTCTTAAAACGGCCTTGGAAAGTGCAGTTGATCAAAATAAACCCACTCAACATTTTTTCTGGACTCCTTTTGAAGTTGCGGCTCATCCTAGAAAGTCTGTCATTACGAGTTAGTAGCATGTGTAGAGAGTGTGTGTCTGTACTAGGTGGTGCTGTCAGTATGCTGTAATTCAGTTTAAGGTGTTTCCTCTGTATTTAGACTGGGCACAGGTCCTGTAATTTCAGCATGTTAAACAATTCTCTCGCCGTTAGCCCTATTATCTGTCCTGTGAAGTTGAAGAATCAAACCGTTAAAGCAGGATTTAATTTCTCATCAGTCAGTAAATTAAGACGTCTTTATGAAAGCGAAAGAGTGAGATCTCTGCCACAGCATTGAAAAGATGGAAAGTGTTCCCCCTGGGCCAATGTATAAAATGCTTTTTCTGATGAAATGCCTCTTAATTTTCTGGGAGTTCAATGTGCATCTGAGCTGTTTTGCAAACATGCATGTTAAATATCTAATGGCACTTTTCCACTGCACGTTACGGTTCGACTCAACTCAGCTCGCTTTACTTTTCTGAGCTTGCTTTTCTACTGCAGTTTAGTGCAGTCTCAACATGGGTGGGATTATAGGCTGATCGTCATAGTTGTGCCACCCCTTCGCGTCGCCCCATCCAGCTCTCGTAGTATCCTCTCCTCGGCTACTACCGAGAGGAATGTCTGCACCTCGTTTATTGACCACGGTGTGGTTTTGCGCACAGCCATTTCTTTTTATAATTCGAAAGTCACGTGCACAAATGATACTGCTATCGCTGTTGCTAACTTTAAAACTAGCGGGTTGATGTCCTGTGACGCAAATCCAGTGACGCTGGTAGTGACGATTCTCTCTGACCAATCAGTGATCTGCAAGGTTTTGACGTCACATTTAGTATCAGCTCGGCTCGCTTAGAACCTCGACCGAGGTGGTACTAAAAAAAGTACCAGGTACCAGGTACTATCCACAGTGGAAAACCCCCCAAAAGCGAGCAGAGTCGAGCCGTACAGTGCAGTGGAAAAGCCCCATAATACTACCACCACAAAAGAAGCTGATGTTTACTTTTTCTCTGTGTTTGTCATTTTTTTCCAAATCGCTATAGAAGAATTTTACAGGTTTAATAGAAGTGAAGCTCTGCTGACAACATTCGAGACATAATTGGTCGATTACCACTGAAAATGTTTTTAGCGCAGACTCTCAGTAAAAAAAAAAAAATTGCTTACAGTAACTCACTTACAATGGTTATCAATGGGGCCATGCATTTTAAGGGTTTAAAAACAGAATTGTGTAACTCATAATTGTGTTTGGATTTTTCTCTTAAAAGGATTGTTCATGTATTCTTGGGGTATCGTGCAAAAGGATAGGGAAATTGTCCCTGTTAAAGGAATATACCGGGTTCAATACAAGTTAAGCTCAATCAACAGCATTTGTGGCATAATGTTGATTATCAAAAAAAAAAAAAAAAAAGAATTTGACAAGCACTGGCAGTTTCCACTCGTCCCTCCATTTCTTTAAAAAAAGCAACAATAGAGATTAAAGTGAGGCACTTGCAATGAAAGTGAATGGGGCCAGTTTTTGGAGGGTTTAAAGGCAGAAATGTGAAGCCAATAATTTTATAAAATATCTTTCATTAATTCTTCTGTTAAAACCTTTGTATTATTTGAGCTGTACAGTTGTTTATATCATCATTTACTGGGATTACATGGTTTACTGCATTACGTCGTCATGGCAACAAAGTTGTAAAATCTGATATAACTCTGCTAAAAAAAGGTACGCTATTTTATCACACTAAAATAATGTTAACACGCATATTGTTTACATTTTGTGGCTATACTTTTGAAACATTGTATATTTTATTATTTATGGATTGGCCCCATTCACTTCCATTGTAAGTGCCATTAAAGTGTTTCAGTTCACATGAATCTCATAATGGTATAATTGATTGAGGATTTGCATTGTGTATCTGTGCCCAGTGTTCAGAGAGCTGGATTTAGAGGCACACACAGTCTTTCTCTCCTCTCTCCCTCCCCTTACACTCTCAATCCACCCCTCACCAATGCTGCATTGTGATTGGACGAGCACTGGCAGTTTCCACTGAAGCTTCTAGAATACATCTAAAGGCCCTGATTGCAGCCATTTTTCACAGCCACGGGGTAAAAGTGTAATTGACAGAGAACATACAGCGAACACGAGAAATTAGTCATACGTTTAGGGGTCCATATGCTTCCTGTAACACATCCATATCCAGAACAATGGGTCGGAGAGGAGAGGAGGACTGGGAATCTGTTGCAATTGGTCACCCCAGCTTGTGACAGGCAGGCAGAGCTGGACTTTATCAGTGATTGGCATCACCGACTCCAGCTTAGGACTGCGACTGCGCTGCTGGAGAGTGTCTGTGCTGCAAATATGCCATGAAGGAGAGCAAGGGGCCATAACTGGGGGAGGGACGTGCGTGTGAGAGGGAGAAAGAGAGGGGGAGAAATTGAAAGGACATGTTCATGCTAGCTCAGGATTCACATTTTCATGTAACACTGAGGCCTCTGCAGCACATAACCTAAAGTGTATGTTAGCCTCATTATTAGCCAGTAGGAAAGTACCAAAGGATCCTGGGTGACGTAGTTCACCTTATTACTGCAAACCCTGATCATTACTGCAAATTTTTTTCTTTAAAAGAAATAGAATAAAAGTTTCACTAGAAGTAACACTATAAACTTAAAGCAAAAATGTTTTATAAAAGTTGAGCTATTTTTAATTTGACACACTGTCTTGAAAACACAACAAACAGCTTGTCAAGATGCAATGGCCAAAGACGTCATCTTCAAATGTTCCTTATTTAAGTTAATTTGGCATCCCCATTGCTCTTGACCTGAATATTGATTTCTTTCTTTTTTACACGTGTGTTATGGTTATTTTGTGTGTGTTTGTATGTTTCTTATGTAACACCTGTGCAAATGAAATTTCTCCATTGGGGTAAATAATAAACTGAACTGAACTGAAATCAGCCTAGTTAACCATCATGACAGATGACGTATTCACGAAGTACACACATATTTTGTTTGTTTTTATTAACTGAGGGGCGAGTGAAAGTAATTTTCTGTGGTAATCTAAAGCATGCCACAGATGTTGTCAGTAGAGCTAAACTTGTAGTTAAACTAAAATACTCCTTGAAAGGATTCCTCTGGAAAATTTTGTGTGCATTTGTGATTCAGATTGTCTGTGCTCAAATTCACCTATTCATGAAACAAGCTTCCTCCATTATATAAGAACAATTTGCAGCTCCTGTTTACCAAGTGAAATTCATCTTTTATCTGTCACGTGAAGTTTTGTTCTGTTCAGCCTGACCCAGCTGTGTCTGCCTCTGAATAATCAATAATTTTCCTTCAATATCACTGGATTCTGTTATGAAAATGTACGTAAGTGAACAAGACCCATATTTGTAACCATCTTGATATTTTGCATTAGGAAGGCTCCTAAAATCCATACAAGACAAAACAAGCCCAGAAACCCAAAATAAACCCCTCTATTGTCATCCAAATGGAATTTGCAAAAAATAATTAGGTTTTCAAAGAGGTTTCCTAAACACTCCCCTCATCTGCCATTGCTTGCACAGACAGGTTCTGTCCAAAACTTACGCCAATGTACTATGTTGAGCTGTTTTGAAAGCAGCACAGAGCCACAGTGTTTACACTTTTTGGGGGAATCAACCTCTGAATGGTTTATTTATAGTTGTCTGCATATTAAGCTGGGAAAAACGTCATGGTTACTTGTGTAACCTCCGTTCCCTGATGGAGGGAACGAGATGTTGTGTCGATGTAATGACACTAGGGGTCACTCTTGGGAGCCCGAGACACCTCTGGTCTTTGCTAAAAGGCCAATGAAAATTGGTGAGTGGTATTTGAATGCCACTCCCCCGGACATACGGGTATAAAAGGAGCTGGTATGCAACCACTCATTCAGGTTTTATGCTGAGGAGCCGATATAAGGTCCAGCCATTTCAGCGGGTAGTTCAGCGTTGTGGCAGGAGGGACACAACGTCTCGTTCCCTCCATCAGGGAACGGAGGTTACACAAGTAACCATGACATTCCCTATCTGTCACTCACTCGACGTTGTGTTGATGTAGTGACACTAGGGGTCCCTATACGAAACACCACAATTGGCTGAACTGTGTTACGTGAAGTGGCAGTGTGTGGTGGGCAGACTACTGTGTGCCTCATAGCCAGCACACCAGGTCAACACGTAACCTCCCCCAACACAGTTATGAGTGTCAAACGGCCCTTTTTGGGGACAAGTCGACTACCCAAGAGATAGAGACAGGCTTAACCCAGTCGTGACCTCTTTTCCCCTTCTCTTTTTTCCACTCCCTAAAAAAGAAGGGGGATTATCCGACTGGGCCGCCAGGTCTAGTCGGGGGGTGTCCCTCCCAAGAGGAAGACACAGCGGAGACCACACCTCGCCCAAAGAGGGGGGGATATTTAAGTGGAAGGATACGTCACATGGTCTTTCCAACCATGTGGAGAGTCTTCAAGGTAGATCCTACCCAACGGGGGAGGAGTTACTACAAACATGGAGACTGGGGCAGAGGGGCTCTGCCCAAGGAAGACGCAGTTTTCCAACAGGGAAACGAATTAGCGGAAGATATATATATCGCATGGGGTTAGCCTTACAGGGAACCGCCACATGCGGAGCACCTACCCCAGAACAGGACTCTTAGTTAGCACGTGTACTGGGCTGGCAGCGAATCTCTCCGAACACTCGACTGCCACAGGGCTCGGAGGAAGTCAACCAGGGAACAAGCTTGTGAACACTACTGGGAATTAATGGCACATGTCTTCAGCTCAAAAGGAGGTGGAAGGCGCTATGTGCAAGCGATACACCCGGCCGGCTATCCCGGGCTTATCCGCTTGTGTTGCGTGCCACTACCTGGGAAGAAACCGGTTCCACCCGGAGGTTGTAGAACCATGCAAAGGTGTTGGGTGTTGCCCAGCCTGCTGCTCTGCAAATGTCTGTTAGAGAGGCACCTCTGGCCAGGGCCCAGGAAGCCGCTACACCCCTGGTAGAATGGGCTCGTAGCCCTACCGGGGGCGGCATGTCCTGGGCGAGATATGCCATAGTTATGGCGTCAATGAGCCAGTGGGCGATCCTCTGCTTGGAGACAGTGCTTCCTTTCCGCTGTGCACCAAATCAGACAAAGAGTTGCTCAGAGATTCTAAAGCTCTGCGTACGATCCAAATAGATGCGTAAAGCACGCACCGGACACAGCAACGACAGGGCTGGGTCTGCCTCCTCCTGGGGCAGCGCTTGCAGGTTCACCACCTGGTCCCTAAAAGGGGTGGTGGGAACCTTGGGCACATAGCCCAGTCGGGGTCTCAGGATCACGTGAGAGTAACCCGGACCGAACTTCAGGAACGTTTCGCTGACAGAGAACGCTTGCAGGTCTCCTACCCTCTTGATGGAAGTGAGTGCAGTCAGGAGGGCAGTCTGTAGACCCTGAAGAACTACAGAGATGTCCAATTAGGGAACGAGGCGCGGTCTGGAGGGATTCAGCCTCCTAGGAACCTGATGATCAGGTCGTGCTTCCCTAAGGACTTACCGTCAACT
Source organism: Myxocyprinus asiaticus (assembly GCF_019703515.2). Taxonomy (NCBI): domain Eukaryota; kingdom Metazoa; phylum Chordata; class Actinopteri; order Cypriniformes; family Catostomidae; genus Myxocyprinus; species Myxocyprinus asiaticus. The sequence continues at coordinate 24,158,915 of NC_059357.1, read as the reverse complement.
GCGTCGTGGTGTGCTGCTATGGCAGCAATGTACACCTTCAAGGTGGAAGGGGACAGCCTCCCTTCCAACCTCTCCTGCAGGAAGGAAAGCACTGGTCCGACTGCGCATCTCTGGGGATCTTCGCGTCGGGAAGAACACCACTTAGCGAACACTTAAAGGCATACAGGCGCCTCTTAGAGGGGGCCCTAGCCTGAGTGATCGCGGGTGCCAGAGGGTGCCCCGTCCCTGAGAAAGAAGGTCCTTCCTCAAGGGAATTTGCCAGGGGGGACCTGTCGCGAGGAGCGTGAGGTCCGAGAACCACATCTGGGTGGGCCAGTAGGGTGCTACCAGGATGACCTGCTCCTCGTCCTCCCTGACCTTGCACAGGGTCTGTGCAAGCAGGCTCATGGGGGAAATGCTTATTTGCGTAGGCTAGGGGGCCAGCTGTGTGCCAGCGCGTCTATGCCAAGGGGAGCCTCAGTGAGGGCATACCAGAGCGGGCAGTGGGAGGATTTTTGGGAGGCGAACAGGTCCACTTGTGCCCATCCGAATCAACTTCAAATCAGCTGGACCACATGAGGGTGGAGTCTCCACTCTCCCCTGAGGGTAACCTGCCGTGACAGCGCATCCGCTGTAGCGTTGAGGTTGCCCGGGATGTGAGTGGCTCTTAGCGACTTGAAGTGCTGCTGACTCCAGAGGAGGAGACGGCGGGCGAGTTGTGACATACAGTGAGAGCTCAGAGCGCCTTGGCGGTTGATATATGCTACCATTGCCGTGTTGTCTGTCCGAACTAACATGTGCTTGCCCTGGATCAACAGCCGGAACCTCCGCAGGGCGAGCAGAATTGCCAACAACTCGAGGCAGTTGATGTGCCAATGCAGTCGCGGACCCGTCCAGAGGCCGGTGGCTGCATGCCCTTTGCAAACAGTGCCCCAGCCCGTTTTGGAGGCGTCTGTCATGACCACGACACGCCTGGAGACCAGTTCTAGAGGAACACTTGCCCGTAGAGAGGAGAGGTCGGTCCAAGGGCTGAAAAGTCGGTGACAGACCGGCGTGATGACCACGCAATGTGTCCCGTGGTGCCATGCCCATCTCGGGACTCGAGTCTGGAGCCAGTGCTGAAGCGGCCTCATATGCATCAACCCGAGCGGGGTGGCCACTGCCGAGGATGCCATATGCCCCAGGAGCCTCTGAAAAAGTTTCAGTGGAACCGCTGTTTTCTGTTTGAACGCCTTCAAACAGGCCAGCACAGACTGGGCACGCTCGTTCATAAGGCGCACCGTCAAAGAGACTGAGTCCAACTCCAAACCGAGTCGGACAGTCCGGATCAGCCATTGCGACAGATTGGAAAGCGCGAGCCACGCGTCCAAGTTCCGTGCAAGGGGGACCAAGGGGACAACGTCGTCGGACATACCGGCAGGTGGGGCCTCGCGGTGGGGCGGAGCTCGAGGTGCCACACCACATTGTGGCCGTGCTGAGTCTAGGGACATCAAAGCACTTACCTGGCTCCTTGTGACCAACCCCGGAACAGCCTGGGATGGGGGAGGAAGAGGCCTGTCCTCAGAACCCATGGAGACTGCCACATCGGGGGGGCTGTGTGCCACAGCTGGGCGCTCAGGGGCGGAAAGGCCACCGCTGGAGCTCCAATCCTGCAAGAAAAAACCTGTGGATGGTAGTCGTGGTGACGACCGTGCACACCATGTATGTGACCCAGGGAGGAAGGAAGCCACTCTTTTGCTGAACTGTTGGGTACCGCAGCCACTTGGGCATGCGGCTAAATCAAACAAAAATGCAACAAAAGGCCCTCCACCGGGGGATGGAGTGGTCTTTTTACCAGCTCCAAGTGAGTGGGTTCCCTCGTCTCTGGGTCGCCCGTCTCAGGGATGCTTTGACGACCTCCGTGGGTTCTTAGGCGCCGGCTGTGAGACGGATGGCGTCTGCTTCCTGCGGTGGGCACCACGCTGGGGTCGGGCCGAAGGGGCAGGCTGCGGTGGAGCTGGTGCACTCACCGCAGGGGGACACCCTTGGCGATGAGCAGACGGGGTGCGTGATCTTGAGCCGCGCCGGAGCAGGATGTGCCGGATTACCTCCATCTGCTGCTTCACCGCCGAGAAATGCTGGGCAAATTCCTCGACGGTGTCGCCGAATAAGCCAGCCTGGGAAATGGGGGCAGCAAGGAACCGTGTCTTGTCGGCCTCGCCCATCTCGACCAGGTTGAGCCAAATGTGGTGCTCCTGGACCACTAGTGTGGCCATCGTCCGTGCCGTGACCTTCGTCGCTCGGAGAGCGAGGTCGGTCACCGAGCACAGTTCCTGCATCAAATCTGGGGCGGAACTACCCTCATGCAGTTCTTTCAATGCCTTGGTTTGGTGGACCTGCAGGAGAGCCATGGCGTGCAGGGCAGAGGCGGCTTGTCCAGCAGCGCTGCAGGCTTTAGCCGTCAGGGACGACGTGAGCCTACAGGGCTTGGACGGGAGCTTAGGGCGTCCGCGCCAAGGTGGCGGCGCTCTGCGGGCAAAGGTGCACCGCGAGTGCCTTATCCACCGGGGGAATCGCCGTATAGCCCCTGGCCGCCCCGCCATCGAGGGAAGTAAGAGCGGGGGAACTGCAGAATCGGGGCTAGGCAGTAAAAGGTGCCTCCCATGATTTCGTCAGCTCCTCGTGCACTTCCGGGAAGAATGGCACTGGAGCGGGGCGTGGCTGCTTTGAGCGGCGCCGTGAGCCCAGGAACCAATCATCAAGCCACGAGGGTTCAGGGGAGAGCGGAGGGTTCCACTCTAACCCGACGCTCGAGGCCGCCCGGGAAAGCATGTCCGTCATTTCGGCATCGGCCTGTGACTGGGCAATCGTCCCCGAAGGGGGAAGCCCAGTTGAGGCTTCTGCGTCCGACTGGACAAGCCTGCTCTCCGATGCTGCCCTCGAGAGCTCATCATCTTCGAGGGCTCCGAACAAGAAGCCAGACTCACCATGAGACGAGCTGGCAAACTCATCCGGAAGCCCGATTGGGGCAGACGAGCGTGCTAGGGAACGGGTGGTCCGCGGGGGGATACCCGGCGGAGACGATCCCATTGGGTCCCCAAATCGCCCCCAGTGCTAGCCGCACTTGCCTCATACCTGTAGGTAGAAGGACCGAGGCGGGGAGCCGCTGGGGTGGCTTGCTTTACGAAAGCAAGCCACGACCACAACGTTGCCATGGTCATGTTCTCACAATGAGAACATGAACCATCCACAAATGCTGCCTCCGTGTGGGTCGCGCCCAGACACGAAAGACAGTGATCATGACCATCCGAAGTTGAGAGATAACGACCGCAACCAGGAATAACATACAATCGGAAAGGCATCTTTAAAAAGAGGCGTCTTTAAAAAGATGTTCCGTGTGTGCCGCTCTTTTAGAGAAATATATACTCTTAGAGGAGAAAAAAGCTCTTTCAGAAAATATACTCTCTTGTTTTTCTGCTGAAGCGCCCAGGGGCGTTCTCTGCAGTGCACCAGTGCAGAGGAGGGAGAAGCCACTGAAATGCGCCGTCGGATCCAGCAGAGGTGAATGAACAGTAGGATTCAGCTCAATGAGCATGACCGTTCGGCTCCGAAGAGAAAATCTGAATGAGTGGTTGCATACCAGCTCCTTTTATACCCATATGTCCGGGGGAGTGGCATGCAAATACCACTCGCCAATTTTCATTGGCCTTTTATCAAAGACCAGAGGTGTCTCGGGCTCCCAAGAGTGACCCCTAGTGTCACTACATCGACACAACGTCGAGTGAGTTACAGATAGGGAACAGCATTTTTGCATATTTTTGCATCCCTTTCCAAGAGCCCCATGTGTCTAGACCAGCTTTAGTAGGTAGTGACAGGCCCATTAGTCCCCACTTATCATCCCGATCCCTTTCATAGGCATCTCTCTTAAGACACACTTCCTGTTTGCTTTCATTATGGCATGTGCTAAAATTAACTTTATCCTTCCCTCTCCCCACCTCTCTCTCTCTCTCTCTCTCTCTCTTTCTTTCTGTCTCTTGCTGTCTTTCATCTCTGTCCACAGTGCCAGACTTTGCCAAGCCCAGCCCCATCCCTCCCCCCCCCACCAACCCCAGCACCGCCATCAACCCTGTGCAACCAGGCAGCAGCACTGGTGGCAATGGCAAGCGCGCACCCTCCAGCAACCAACAACAACAGCAGCAGCCAGCAGCCCCACGCTACCCGCCCAGAGAGGTGCCCCCTCGCTTCCGTCAGTACGAACACAAGCAGCTACTAAAGCGGGGCCAACCTCTGCCCGCAGGGAGCCCAGTGCTTGCACACCCAGCCTCCTCCAGCCCAACGCCTCAGCTCTTCTCCTGCCAGACCCACCTAGGTCAGCTTCTCCTCCATGATCTACATGTTGAGTCAGACTCAAGCCCTCTGTGTCACCCATTGTTTGGTGACTATGGTTATGTGGTATGTTTTCATGTTTTATGATGTAATATTGCAGGAAGCTGTGATAGCTGGTATTGACAGTGGGTGTTAGGATGGTTTGTATGCGCTGTGTGTCTTAGTGAGATATTGGTAGGTCCACACAGAATCTTTATGCACAGAAATCTGCAGAATAGGAATGGCTGTTATTCACATGTCTGCCTTGTGTGTTCATTTATTTAATATTTATGGCTAATTTGATTGTGCTTTCTGCAGTGTAGTGCTGTCAGTTCCGTCTTTTTATGTTTTAATCATGTTTAAAATCCATTCCACATATTTTTGCCCAAATCAGTGAAGAAAATGTGAAAAAAAAAAAAAGCTGTTGATTTCATCTGGGCCTGGATTTCGGCACTTATACAGAACATTTTGTCTAAGGAGCTGTTCACATAGGACACACATTTGCGCTATTTATTTATTGTTGGTCTATGTAAGCATACTATAGATTGACATTTTTGACCATTGCGACTTGTCTGGGGTTTTTGTTTTTTTGTAATGTTTAAAAAAAAAAGAAAGGAAAATATGAATGGGAATATACTTCAGATATATTTTACACAATATTAACTTTTTCTAGGGTTGCCAGTAATTTTGGCAAATGTGTTTTTAACGAAAAATATTTAATTATGAGATTTTTCCCCCCTTTCAATTATTTTACTTCAATTAAAGGTTAGATTTTTGTGAATATTTTGAATGAAATATCAAAAGGATAAACAATACAGAAATATTTTTTACAGCCTTATTTGCTCATATTTACCAAGGGTGCCAACATTAGTGAAGGGAACTGTGTATTATTGTGTTTGGACTCATTCACATGTGCACATGCGTGTGTTATAGCTAGTTGTGGATGCTTGGTGCACGACTAGGTGGAGAGAAACAGTCTTTGCTGAGTCTTTGCTGAACTGTACTTTGCTGCTTCCTGTTTTTGGAGGTGTGTGGGTGTGCAAGAGTGTTGTAGTTTTGTATGTGGACTTGGCAGTCTTCTGCTGTGTGTCTGTGGCTTCTCGACTGCATTGGCGGAGTGAAAGAAAGCGTTCGAGAGGAAAAGTGAGAGATGGCAGATGATCAGCTCTGTGGGCAGGGGTAATTCACAGCTTACAGTAAATGTGTGTGATTCAGAAGGGGACTCCGCTGATTAGCATGGGATAGATATGGGCCGGTCTGCTAGGTTTCCATGAAAAGGATACCTATGGACTATTCTTCCCTCCTTTCAGAGTATTGATCCACTCTTGTTTATGATCAGAAAGAATCGTGAGGTACACCTGAGGTCTAGTAGTTCTAGTTAGTAGCAAGACCAAACCTCTGTTCCGAACTCTAGTGAACAGCATTCCTTGACAGCATTTTTAATAGGCAGAGATATGTTCCAAACAATAAGCAGCAAATTTGTACATTTCCTGAAGAAAATGTGAGCACTTACCTGTGCAGAACTCTCCACCACAATGCTAGGGTGTTGTGGATGTTTGCCAGGGCGTTGCTATTTGGTTGCTGAGGTGTTCTGTGTGGTTGCTTACTGGCCAAAGACAAAAGACCGCACCCCAAGTCTCTATAATATTCTAGTTAGGGCTTATGGGTATGTACAAATCCATAACCCTACATTTGAGCAATTGTAAAGCTTTCCTTAGCAAGCACCAGTGAGGTGATTTCGTCATGGAGCAGATGTTCCTAGATGTCCCAATTTACTTATCGGTCCTGAAACAATATTTTTATCAACCAATCAGATTTTAGGGTTAGATTTAGGGTTTGTGTTAGTGTTAAGGCTACCATTACCATCTAATTGAAAGGGGTAGGTTAGGATTAAGGCATGGTCACATTTACCTTTGCACTCTGAAATTCTGTGGGCGAAGAAGGTATGGGCAGAGTGTGTGAAACCAGCAAAAAAACTAATTGCCAAGCAACCCCTTTTTAATGCTGCCCTTTATACTCTGTGAAAGTAATGTTAAAAAAAGAAACTTGCCGCTAAAATGATATCCTTGTCCATTGTGAATATTCAGTGTAGCAATATATGAAGCGCCGCCCACACAGAGGACCCTGCCTAACCAAGCAACTTCCTCTTGGTCAACATGGCAAATTCGCCTGTCACTGTTCACCAAACATGAACTCCTTGCAAAATCCATGAGGGGAAATTCTTCATCACCGGAAGTCCAACGCTCAAAATTCACGATCACGCAGATTACAATTGAAATAATTGTATTTCACGCAATTTCATTTTATTCATAGGGGTTGTTTCCTACAACACCAGCATCAGAGGATTCACTGGAATCAGAATCAATCATTTTAATTTCATTGCTATTAACATTTATAATATACCTTTATGAAATGTATCTACAGAATAGCGCAACAGTTTTCTTTTCTATAGTCTCGCGTAAACGCTTGGTGTCATTTTATATAACGAAATATGCTCTAAATTTGAATAAACTGATACTTCTAAACGCCTATTGCTGCTTTAGATGCGAACACACCTGCCATTTGTCGGTCTATTTGATGACAGGTATAAAAGGGTGCTTTGATTTATAATTTTGTCTTATTCAATGAAAAAAAAAATTTGGATAGATTGGCAGAAATTTTAATTATTTAGTGGAATACATGTATTAACTGAGCTTCTAAAAGTAAAGGAAGAAAAAGAAAGCACTAAAACTGGTGCACGTTTTCTCTTACCAATTCTTGTAGAAGAAAGAGAAGAATTCTGATTTATTTTAGCAGAATGTATTAACTGACGTTCTGATGCGCGTGCTTCTCATATCTTTGTCCCTGCATGTTGATATCAAACACACTGAAGAATTTAGTAAAGTTCTTGTGCTTGTACATGTATTCGCTTTTTAAAGGTTAATGATCAGATGTTTATTTTCTTTTTAACTGCTTTTAAACTCTTGTTTTGTTAGGCAGTAATATCAGGTATAAAAAGGCGCTTTGGTTTAATTTTTGCTATTATTGTCTGTCTTATTCAATGAAAAAAAAAATGCTGTGTTTGTTTGTATTTAATCATGTGTTTAAAGTAAACAAATCTCAAAATGGTCGGAAATTCCACGGCCTTATACCACATAACTGGAAGATAAGGGATCGGCTTAACAAATTTCTCCGTACCAGACGACTGACTTTTTCCCCTTTTTTTTTAAAGACATTTCTCTGTACTGCATGTATAATAGTAAATACAAAAATACGTTTTCTAAGCACTATTCATTTTTTTATTTTGCTGTACAGATATGTCTGATATGCTTAAAATTACCCATTCATTCCAGGTTCATGATTCATGTTATGGGCTATTATCAAGTTATTGTCATTCATACTTACATTTAAATTTATTTAGCAGACTTTTACTGACTTACAGATGAGGAAAGAAACAACAAAAAGTAACAGTAATATTTTATATTTTAGAATGTATTTATTATTATTTATAAGTAACATTTATTATAATAACAATTAATTAAGGTTGTCAATAGATTACAAATTATTATTTTTTTAAATTGTTTTAATTTAAAAAAAAAAAAATGTTTTATCGTGAATGCATTTTGTTCCTTAAGCAAAGAAAACAAAGTGTTGGTTTTAACAATTTATTTGGACTAGGGGGCCTGGGTAGCTCAGCAAGTAAAGACGCTGACTACCACACCTGGAGTCGTGAGTTCAAATCCATGGCGTGCTGAGTGACTCCAGTCAGGCTTCCTAAGCAACCAATTGGCCTGGTTGCTAGGGTGGGTAGAGTCACGTTGAGTTAACCTCCTCGTGGTCGCTATAATGTGGTTCTTGCTCTCAGTGGGGCGCGTGGTAAGTTGTGCGTGGATGCTGCAGAGAATAGCGTGAAGCCTCCACATGCGCGAGGTCTCCGCGGTAATGCGCTCAGCAAGCCACGTGATAAGATGTGCGGATTGATGGTCTCAGACGCGGAGGAACTGATATTCGTCCTCTGCCACCCAGATTGAGGCGAGCCACTATGCCACCATGAGGACTTAGTGCACATTGGGAATTGGGCATTCCAAATTGGGGAGGAAAAAAAAAAAAAATCATTTGGACTGTTTGTTGTCTAATATACAATACGTGCTAGGGATATACACGGATAGTCAACATTTTGTTGACTGTTTGACGTGCCACTATTCAAATACCAAACTCACTATTCGGTTATTCTACACGTGCAATCAGGGTTGGGAAGTAATGGAACACGTAACGTGATTATGTATTTAAAATACAAAATATAAGTAACGTCTTGGTTACTGATGTAACCTCTGTTCCCTGATGGAGGGAACGAGACGTGTCGATGTAGTGACACTAGGGGCTCGATCTTGAGAGCCCCAATCACCTTTGCTTAAAATAGAAAAGAGAGGTCTTCAACCCGACCCGAACTCAATGGGTTCTAACAAACCATTGTGTTTTCCGGCCAGGTTTGGGTCAAGTATAGGGCAAGTTAAGGGCTGTTCAAACATGCTTTTGTGTGTGTATGTGCTTTTTTGCTATATACTGTTGTGACTGGACAGACGTCTTTGATTGTTTTTTCTTTCAGTGTTTAGCGCAGAATCACCACATTTTTAGACACAAGGTAAAGTTAAAAAAACTTTAATTTTTAGAAACGTGTCTCGAAACCCCTGCTTTGTGTTTCAATCATTGTGCTGCGTTCTGAGGAAGTTCAGGTTGCAAAGAGGACTTAATGTGACTGTTACACCATTAAAGATGATTCCAGGTTGTTTTTCACCAATCAAAGTTTCAGTGCTTGATATATGGTGAAACAGTGTTTTTTCCCTTTTGCTCTGGTGTACATATTTATGTACAATGATTGGACAAGTTCAGTGCTATTTGATTTTAAACCATTTAAAAATCAAAGCACCCACGAAGAGGCTTCGCTGCCTCATGGAAATGTGAATCTGCCAAGCTGGCAGAGCGCTTACAGGCAGTGACAGTTTGATCATTTTTTACTTTTAATGTGAGATTTTATCATTTGAAGTCTTATGTATTGTGCTATTTAGGCTCATGGCTAACTGTGCACATTATTTACTGTTATTTTGATTACTGTAATTTTGAGTAGTGTTTGAGGAAATTCCAATGCAATAAACATTCTTTATTCCCGCGTCCTGACTCCAAATGAAAAAAATTATTAACCGTTCGTGAAACCTTGTGGTTAACCAAATGTTAAAAATGGTTAACGTGCACACCCCTACTAAAGACAGCTAGTCGTAGATTTCTAAACAGTGATCTTTACCTTTATTACTTGCACAAAAACACAGATTCCTTATTTCTTAATCTGCATAGCAACGCGCAGAAATACAAATCTGCATTAAATAATATAAAAAATGTTCAGTTGAATGTACAGGCTGTTCTTATGTATGTAACAGATGTTTTGCTGCTGCTTTCCTCTGATGGACTTCTCATTAATGTTTGTACAAATTACAATAATTTTCGGATCATTACTGATCAAGGAGCACATCTGACTGTTGCGTGTGTACAAAACACCCTGCTGTTTTAATGAAGGTTCAGCCCAGTTATTAGAAATCAAGGCTAATGCAAAGTAAATGCCTTAACGGTGCTAAACATATTTAAATAATTTCACGTGTTAACACATTAACTTTGCCGGCTCTATAATTTAAGTTTTCATTAATTACAAACCCAAAGTCATACATGATAAACCGACGGGCGCAGACGTGAAGCTCGCATAATCAGGTTGACTAAACTATTAGAAATCAGTGTTTGTTCATAGAATGAGACACGACTGCCCCCTACTGATCATTAGGGTTGCTCCAATACCAAAATTTAGGCTTTGGTACTATATCAGCCCTGGTACCTCGGTATCGATACTAACTCGATACTTAGGCAACAAATAAAAAAAACTCTGATTTTTTACGAAATTACAAAGAAAATTACTGGACAAAGTTTTATAGATACAAATTATGCCTTTTCCCTTTATTTTTTCTGTATTCCATGTTTTAATTAAATGTTATGGTCAAATTGTGTTAAATCAAATACATAGTGTACAGCTTTAATCAAATGAAAATATAATAATTTTCAACAAATTTATTTTTTTTTTTTTTAATTTTGGTAAAAAAACAAAAAAGATGCACAACAGATTTTGTGATTATTGCGTACAGATAATAATACTAATAATATAACCATTTAATATTATATTATTGTTATTATGAGTATTATTGCAACTACTTTGAATATTTCTTTTTTATACAGTAGTAATATTTTTCTGTCGTAATGTCGTCAATTTCATGAATCCAGTTGAATAGAGCTCTCATTTCAGCAGGACTTTTATTTTGAAAGACCTTTTGAAGTTCTTCCTGTTTTTGAAGGGTTCATTATATCAAGATTTCCGTGACTCCCGAGTTGAAATCTCCGAGCTGCAATGGTGAAAAGGGTCATTTGAGATTTCACAGCCGTTTATACACTAAACACACTGCTCTGCAGATGGATACTATTGGAGACACTGCATGAAAATCAAGCATTAGTAGTGTGTGTTGCATTTGTGTGTGTGTGTGTGTGTGTGTGTGTGTGTGTGTGTGTGTGTGTGTGTGTGTGTGTGTGTGTTGTTTGTGTGCATGGCTGTGTGCCTGTTTGTGTGCCTGTTTGTGTGAAGATGACGACAGAGCAAAGCCTCTCATTCATTCTGTGGTGCTCATGTGACTGTATATTGTTTAATTAAATGACATCTTTCTGCTGTTTAATGATCACATTTGGCCATATCGAGACTTTTTATTATTTTCAAATGGTCTTTGATTTTATCTCAAAACTCTCACATTACATCACATTTGGCAAATGGCAGCATACTTTAATATGGTACTGAAATTGACAACAAGATGATATCGTATCGTTTTAAAGTTTTTGGTATCGTGATATTTCGTTAGTACCACGCAACCCTACTCATCATGTATCCCTTGTGCCGCCTGACCGCATGATACCACTTGAAATTGCAGGATCCGTTTCTCTTTTTCACACATTGTTCAAGGCCACATCTGTATTTTTCTATATGTATTTCTTTTCCTTATGCTCCTCTCCCCGTCTCGCTCTCTCTCTCTTGGTTGAGTTTGTCTTTTGGGTATGTTTTGGGCCTGCACGTGCACTGAGCTGTGGTTCCGCTGGATGTTACTTAACGCACAATGGGAGCCAAGCGAGTAATAAGAGCTACTAGCGTTCTCTCTCTCTGTGTGTGTGTGTGTGTGTGTGTGTGTGTTTTTACAGGAAGCCACTGGAATGCAGCTGAATGTCCCACAGCTCTGCTTTAAGCCAGCAGCAGCAGTAGCACAGAGGCTGTATTCATTTAGCTTGTCTCTTTTGCTCTCGCCGTCTTTCCTACAGTCATCACATGGATAGTTTAATGTAAAACGGCCCCAAGGGAGAGAAATGCTTTCCCTGCCATCCTCTGAAGTTGTAGAAGACTGTATGGTTTTTGGCTGTGTGTGGTTGTTTAGTGCATCATGTGTAGTGATAGACAGATATATCAACCAGGCTGATAAATTGGCTGATATTTAGCCATTTTGCAGTTATCGGCCGATAACCATGTTCACTTGGCCGATTAACAGAAATGTCAACTGTCCCTTATGTCAGTTCCAAAATCTATCAATAGATTTGTCAATGGGTAGTCAACACTTTCTGACTACGTTTACATGGACATCAGTGGCTTATTGCGAGAAAGCGGCTTATTGCGAGAAAGCGGCGTATTGTGAGAAACCAGTGTTCCATTTACAAGCACTGTATAAGTGGTGTACTCTTCACTCCCGTATACATGCGGCTTGGTCAGTAAGCAGCTTTTTCCACAGCAATGTAAATTCCCCACAATGCTTGTATAAATAACAAACCCGGTATCCAAGGAAGACTTCACTATTTTATTTTCTGTTTCTTCGCTTTATTTCCAGATATAATCCAGAGCTGTTGCTGTGTTTGTTTCCTTAACTTTCTATCGTGACCTGCAGCAGAATTGCGCTGAAATTGTGGGGTTTCCCTCAAAACTCCGGGGATCCCCTAATGCGGTGTTTCCCAACCACTATACCTAGTGTGCCGTGAAAGATTGTCAGGTGTGCCATGGAAAATTATCAAATTCCACAAAATAAATAAATGCATGAAAAAAATAATAATTTCAGGGATCCAAACTCCTCACCTTTCGGAGAAATTTGCCGTTTTGAAACCATAATCGGTCGCTTATGTGATTGTGAAGAGCAATGATTAGTGTGCAAAAGTGACTGATATTTATATGCGTCTTTCACATGACTCGCGTCAGCGCTGCAGAATACATTGAAGTCTATGAAGTGATGCCACTTTACACCAAAGTGTTTTTCACACACAAGTTTTTGCTTCACCAATAATGTCTTTGAGAGTAGGCTACTAAGCAACAAGAAATATTTAAAAACTGTCCAAATTTGTGAAGAGACATTTAATGTCTCATAATTTCTTTTAATTAAATATTACCTTATCGTTTATGAATATCAGAGACCCCAGTTATTGAACTAATTTAAATTCACCAAGTAAACACTTAGACCTAAACATAAACGAGTCCTTTTATTACTTTCTGCTATCAAAGCAACTGCAAGCTTTTTTTCTCTCTTCCAAATACATGTTTTCAATGTTTATTGTGCACACCTCCCATTTTTTTAAGTGGCAAACTCATAAAATCGCCCCTCTGTAATGCTTTCTGCAGCTCTTGTCATGTGGAGGGCAATGCAGCGCTTGACGCTGTCATTGAACGGAGCGTTGACGCTTCGACTCAACTCATGTGAAATTTGCTTTACAATGACGAAAGAACATTATTGAAACTCAAAATTATTATTATTTGTCTTTTATTGTGGTCTTTTCTGATAAAAGCCATGCTCAGCAGTTTAAATAGGCTACTGTAGGAAAAAGATACCGTAGATCTAAATTGTGTTTATAATTCTTATACTGAAGTCAGTAGATTTGTAGCCATGCAAGTTTTAATAAAGGAGAAGGTTGGGATGTTATTGAAACTCACTATTATTAGACTGTTATTGTTGTCTTTTTGGATGAAAAATAATGCTCAGACTGAAGGAAGACTATAGATCTGCTTTGTTCTTTTAATGCTTAAACACTATAAAGTCTCTTGGTAGATTTCGATCATGAATGACTCAAAATTATTCACTGACTCACTCATAGCACATAAGACGCTCATTTGTCGCCACCTAGTGACATTTCCAGAAGGGGTCACTGAACTAATCAGTTAATAAAATTGAACAAATTTGTGAAACAGAAGCAAGCCTCACCAAAATACTCTTTATTTTGCGCTAATTCTGCACAATTGTAAATAAAATAAATCTTAAATAAACTTGAATCATTAAAATAGCTGGAATTGGTCCTTTTAGCTTATTCTTTAAAACAAAATATCCCCAGAAAAAATTTTTGTGGACCAGTGATTGTCTTACCTTTTTTGCCTCTCATGAGTTTGCATCCCTGTAATTTGTTGTGGTATTGCAAGAACAAATCTACAAATTAGAAAAGAAGCAAATTTGTTGTTTTTCATTACCCATTTAGCAGTTTTGCCACCTGTGACCTCACACAGCGTAGCCTACCTATGTGACTTGTTTTTTGTTTGTTTTTTTTTTTTTTCGTTTTTTTGCATAGCCGAATTTCAAACATTACAAGTAAACACGCTACTAAGACGGACAGAAAACATGGGCAAGTTCTTGAAAAGGAAAAATATTGACAATGGTTAGCCTATGTGGGATAGTGGTGTGCCGTAGACATTTTTTTTTGGTCGTAAAATTGTGCCGTGGCAGAAAAAATGTTGGGAAACACTGCCCTAATGTACAAGCGCATATACGAACTGTCATGGACCGTTGATATTTTGCATTGGTGGGCATAAATGGGTAAAGTTCCCTATCTGTCACTCTCTCGACGTTGTGTCGATGTAGTGACACTAGGGGTCACTCTTGGGAGCCCGAGACACCTCTGGTCTTTGATAAAAGGCCAATGAAAATATTTGCATGCCACTCCCCCGGACATATGGGTATAAAAGGAGCTGGTATGCAACCACTCATTCAGATTTTCTCTTCGGAGCTGAACGGTCAATGTTAACTGAGCTGACTGTTCATTCACCTCTGCTGGATCTGACGGGGCATTTTAGTGGCTTCTCCCTCCTCTGCACTGGTGCACTGCAGAGAACGCCCCTGGGTGCTTCGGCAGAAAAAAGAGAGTATATTTTTCTAAAAGAGTATATTTCTCTAAAAGAGCGGCACACACGGAACGTCTTTTTAAAGATGCATCTTTTTAAAGATGCCCTTCCGATTGTGTGCTATTCCTGGTTGCGGTCGTTACCTCTCAACTTCTGACGGTCACGATCGCTGTCTTTCGTGTCTGGGCGTGACCCACGCAGAGACAGCGTTCGTGGATGGATCATGTACTCACTGCGAGAACATGACCATGGCAACGTTGCGGTCGCGGCTTGCTTTCGTAAGAAAACAAGCCACCCCAGTGGCTCCCTGCCTCGGTCCTTCTACCTACGGGTATGAGGCCAGCGCAGCTAGCACTAGGGGTGATTTGGGGACCCCAATGGAACCACCTCCGCCTGGTATTCCCCCACGGACCTCCCATTCCCCAGCACGCTCGTCTGCCCCGATCGGGCTTCCAGATGAGTCCGCCGGCTCATCTCACTGTGAGTTCGACCTCTTGTTCAGAGCCCGCAAAGCTGATAAGCTCTCGAGCACAGCATCAGAGAGCGGGCTCGTCCAGTTAGACGCAGAAGCCTCAGCTGGGCTCCCCACCTCGGGTGAGGTTGCCCAGTCACAGGCTGATGCGGAAATGACGGACATGCTTTCCCGGGCAGCCGCGAGAGTCAGGCTACAGTGGTACCCTCCGCTCTCCCCTGAACCCTCACGGCTCGATGATTGGTTCCTGGGCTCGCGGCGCCACTCCAAGCAGCCACACCCCTCTCCAGTCCCTTTCTTCCTGGAAGTGCATGAGGAGCTGACAAGATCGTGGGAGGCACCTTTTACTGCCCGGTCCCGATCTTTCAGCTCCCCCGCCCTCACTATCCTCGATGGCAGGGCGGCCAGGGGCTATTTGGCCATTCCCCTGGTGGATAAGGTGCTCGTGGTGTACCTATGCCCGCAGAGCGCAGCCACCTGGCGCGGACGCCCAAAGCTCCCGTCCAAGGCCTGTAGGTTCACATCGTCCCTGACGGCCAAATCTACAGTGCCATTGGACAAGCCACCTCCGCCCTGCACGCCATGGCTCTCCTGCAAGTCCACCAAGCCAAGGTGCTAAAGGAACTGCACGAGGGTAGTGCCGCCCCAGATTTGATGCAGGAGCTGCGCTCGGCAACCGACCTCGCTCTCCGGGTGACGAAGGTCACGGCGCGGTCTCTCGGGCAGGCTATGTCCACCTTTGTGGTCCAGGAGCGCCACCTTTGGATCAACCTGGTCGAGATGGGTGAGGCCGACAAGGCACGGTTCCTTGCTGCCCCCATTTCCCAGGTTGGCCTATTCGGCGACACTGTCGAGGACTTTGCCCAGCAGTTCTCGACGTTGAAGCAGCAGACGGAGGCTATCCGGGACATCCTGCCCCGGCGCAGCACAAGATCCTGCACCCCGCCTGCTCGTCACCAAGGGCATCCCCCTGCGGTGACTGCACTGGCTCCGGTGGGCCTTGACCAGGGGCGCCTCTCTAACAGACATTTGCAGAGCAGCGGGCTGGGCAACACCCAACACCTTTGTGAGGTTCTACAATCTCCGGGTGGAACCGGTTTCATCCCATGTAGTGGCACGCACAAGCACATAAGTCCAGGACAGCCAGCCGGGTGTGTCGCTTGCGCATAGCCCCTTTCACCTCCCCTGAGCTGAAGACATGCGCCGTTAACTCCCAGTAGTGTTCACAAACTGTGTTCCCTGGTTGATTTCCTCCGAGCCCTGTGGCAGACGAGTTTGCGGAGAGACTCGCTGCAGGCTCAGTACACATGCTAACTAAGCCCAGTACTGGGGTAGGTGCTCCGCATGTGGTGGTTCCCCATAGGTAACCCCATGCAACGTATATGTTCCGCTAATTCATTTCCCTGTTGGCGAACTGTGTCTTCTTTGGGCAGAGTCCCCTCTGCCCCAGTCACCATGCTTGTAGTAACTCCTATCCCGTAGGGCAGGACCTACCTTGGGACTCCCCCACATGGCATGCTTCCGACATAGCTCGGCAAGACCATGTGACGTATTTCCACTTAAATACCCCCCCCACCCCCACCCTCTGGGCGGGACTAGTCGACTAGTCCCCAAAGGGCTGTTCGACACTCATAACTGTGTTGGGGGAGGTTACGTGTCGGCCTGGTGCGCTGGCTACGAGGAACACCGTGGTCTGCCCGTCACACACCGGCAGTTCACGTACACAGTTCAGCAGTTGTGGCGTTTTTGTATGGGGACCCCTAGTGTCACTATATCGACACAACATCGAGTGAGTGACATCGAGTCCTGGTTACTTGCGTAACCTCCGTTTCCTGATGGAGAGAACGAGACGTTGTGTCCCTCCTGCCACAATGCTGAAATGGCCGGGACCTTGTCTCGGCTCCTCAGCATAAAACCTGAATGAGTGGTTGCATACCAGCTCCTTTTATACCCGTATGTCCGGGAGAGTGGTATGAAAATACCACTCGCCAATTTTCATTGGCCTTTTATCAAAGACCAGAGGCGTCTCGGGCTCCCAAGAGTGACCCCTAGTGTCACTACATCAACACAACGTCTCGTTCCCTCCATCAGGAAAGGAGGTTACGCAAGTAACCAGGACGTTTATAGTGTATGTGCTTTTCCCACTGTACTCCTAGAAATGTTGATTTATTTCTGCTTTGTTTACTTGTGTTGGGCTCCATCCTATGACATTTGTTTTCTGGTCTGTTCACACACATGCGCATTCTTCAAAAACCTGTTAGAATGTTGTTTTTACATAGCCACATTAAGCCGTGTTCTCCAGGAGAAGCCTGAATGTGTTAAACTGCTTTTTCTTAATCCCTTAAACTGCGCAAGGAAATCGATGTTTCAGAATGCTGTTTACTCCAAAAACCCTGGAATAAACCGTTTTCTTAAGTGCAAGTTAACGTGGTCTCTGTTTTCAAGGTTTTTTTCTTTTAAAGTTTATGCAAATTCAAGTAGATATTGCATAAAATAAGTGTTTTATTTCACTTTAATAATTATGTGTACATCTGATTTGCTATTGCTAAATTGTACTATGTTTATTTGCATTCATATCGGCCATCCTGCTCTCTAGATATCGGTATCGGCATCAGCCACTGAAATACCCATATCGATCAACCACTAATCGTGTATATTTGAATGTAATCATGGAGCGTGTCTGTATAGATGAACATTATGTTTACTGCATAAACCGTGATAGTGTGTTAAAGTACAACATGACAACAAGCGCTGATCCGCCGGTCTCCCTGTATAATCCACACCGACAATCACTTCATTTCTCACTGGAAGAGCATGAGGTACATTCACCGTCACCAGTGTAGAGGTATTTTATTAACTGTATTCACACTGCGTGTTATTATTTGACTTCATTTCAAATAAAAATGCAAGGTCTGAAATATCCAGCGATCTACAATGTGAAGTTTTAATGAACTCAAATCTGTATAAGTTATTATTACAGTTATGCATTAACAGTAAATTAAACAATTTACAGCCTGGATGTATTAAAAATACAATGAACTGAAAATATATTTAGAGGAAAATACCAGTACTTGCATTTCTTATGTGTATTGCTTTAAATTATTATTTAAACCAAGGGTGTGGGTTTAGTTGAAAGTTGATAGGGACACTGCAAGGAAGAAAATATTCAAAATTTTGGTATTACTTAAATGGGAGAAAAGTCAGTCTTGTCATTTAGGCAAAATAACTTCATTTCCTCATAGTCTAATTTCCTATTTTTCTGCCATACAACATTAAATATTAGCCTGTTTTTTTTTTTTTTTTTAAATTCTGAAGAATTTACAGGTTTAGAACTGACCACTAGAGCTGCATGATATGGAGAAAAAAAATTTGATATCCAATAAACTTGTTGGATTATGCGACAGTAAATTGCAATGCAATAAACGTTATTGTGTCAAATATAAATTACATACATATTGATATAATGTACATCGAGAAAACAATTATATCTAAGGGACATGAAGTGACATTCTGTAAAACGGATAATCCAGAATTAATCAAATGGAAATCTATACAAACAGTAGGCTAAATTAACAAGTTATATGTGCAAAATGACATCAAGATAAACAAATTATGTGAAGAAATGGAGCATTGACCCCACTTTTTTCTGCTTTCCAAATCCCCTCACTCCCACATAATCTTTTCTCATATTGTTTATTTATATATAGTTACCTGTACATTTTAATCTGAAAAAGTAGGCCTTCTGAACAAAGTTGATGCACCGATACCAATTTTCTCTTCCGATTCCGATATCTGAAATCTGAGTATCGGCCGATACCGATCCGATACCAGTGTTGTTTTTTCTTAATCAGTTTAGAAAATCTATACCTCACTGAGTAATGCTAATTATATGTAAAGAAACACAAAACTTTAACTACACATTATTTCAATATAAATGTACAAACTATTACAAAAAACTGTATTGTTAACTAGTCTACTGGATAATGCTGTAGCAAATTTAACAGTAATTCCAGTCTAAGTGTTCAGTAGAAAAGAAGGCAGTTTTTTTTTTTTTTTTTTTTTTACAAAAAACATTCAACTTGTATCTGGACTTGAAAGGATTCAGATCACTTATTTTGTTCAATTTAGTTGTAAGATATCAGCTCACTTTTCATTCACACAGTTATTTTTTGGAACCCATTAAACTTAAATATTGTTATAATTTGTAAACAAATAATAATAATAATAATAATAATACATTATTATTATTATTATTATTATTGACTTTTAGAATTTTAAATACAACAGTAATATATTTCAATCGTGCACCTTTAACTTTAAAACCCTTGGGCTTTTATTTTGACATTCTGAACTCTCCAGGAAGTCCACAGTAGTTTAATTAGCTTCTTATTCAAATTCTGGTCAAATGCACCTCCAGCACCGTTCTAAATGAATATTATAAGTGAACCGAACTATTGAGCGTCTACATCTGAGATGTTGTTCGTGAGTAGCGCTCAAATGTTGCGCAGTGCGTGAAGGTTAAAAATAGCCATGAGTGTGTGTGTAAACAGAGCAGTGCCATTCAATAACGCGCTGGTGCTGCACATGCATATTATATATTTACTTATTAAACACAGCCTTTTGTGATTCACAGAGCTATCGCACGTCTTCAAGTGGCTTTGAATAAAATGCACAAGTCATATGAACTACTTCAATGGTGTTTTTATATTTTTTTTATGGTTCTTTTATGTCATTTTTGGAGCTTGATAGGAACGAACATGACTAACACACAGTATCGGATTTGGATCGGGCTTGTCGGACCAATACCCGATCCATCTAAAAACGTCAGTATCGGAGCCGATACTGATCTAGGTATCGGATCGGTGCATCCCTAGTTTTAGGTTTACAACTGATTATTATTTAGATCACGAAGGCCTGATTTTATTGTATATTTTATTGACAAAACATGCTTTTCATATCTACCCCAAAGTTCTTCTCCAATGTGCAAAATAAAACATGTATTGGCTAAATGTATGCTATACAGTGTGTGCAGAAAATATTAAATATTAGTTAAAAAAGTAAACATTCTTACACTGACATAGACCGACTGATTTTGATGATCTGCTTGCTCAACTCTTTCAAACGCCTAATAGAAACACACTTACCATATGCGTGCCTAGTATTTTCTGCGCTCTGCATCATAATTAACTGTATGGATGGATGCATTAAAATCATACCGCAAGTTCATTTGTGATATATTGCAAAACACTTTGTATAAATACAGCTTTGATCGAAGAAAACTGTCTTGAATTTTTTTGAGTTTCAAGTTGTTCACCACTTACAGTTTACTATTGTTATTGTTAATAATTTATAGATTTTCATTCTAACGTTAACGATTGTCGATTGAGAATTTGCATCCCTAGACGTGATCAATAGCACGTTTGAGATGTGTCCGTCTTCTCCTGGTATAAATTACGCAAACAGATGTATGTGTCTTCACTCATATATTCCAGTGTCTCTCTCCACTGTAGTTTCCCTAATCAGCTCTGTGGTCTCGGGATAACCTGTACATTACAGTCCTGAGAGAGTGTGCATGCTGTTTAACAACAGCTGCTTAGAATCACTGTTGACGGCAGCCAACTACACATTGCCGGATGATAATACGCCTCTGGTGGATAATCTCTTTGCTCAAAAATAACAAACATAAAACAGGTGTAACTGGTGGCATTAATCTTTCACATGCGCTAGACGCAGCAATGTTGCTGTGGTTATCACTTGTCAGTCATCACAATTGCGGGACCAACTCCTTTATTCTGTTCACACATGGAATGAAAATTTAGGGGATTCACACCCGCAATTAAATTCGTTTGTCACTCCCGAAACTTTGTTGTGTGTACATGGCCATGACTAGTCAGTTTTTAGATTATAAGTCACCCATTGTAAACCATCCCTAGTGTATACCTTATCTTGGTTGCATTTACGTTGCAGTTTTGAGGTACATTGCTCAGTGTGACCAGATGCTTGCAGGAGTGCATTACAACTCACATGCCTGCTGTTGCAGGGGAATTATCAGCTCATTATGGGCCTGTTTGCCTCAGTGAGTCCTGTGTTCTCTTACCCCAAGTCGCCACACAGATCTTAACTCTCGCACTGGTCCCAGCCTTACAAACTTTCTATGTCTCACACTTTTTTCCTGTCACACCCAAACACACTTGCATGCATCCTACCACGCCAACACTGTTATGACCAGGAAGTGGAGTTGACCAGGCTAAGAGGGCCCAGCTCAAGGAATTATAATGAGGACTTCCCCATGGACAATGACATGAGGCCCCGCTCCATCACGAAAATAACTCTCCTGCTCCACTGGCTGCTGTTGTAATGTAATGAAAGAGTTGTAATAGGCACAGTGAGTTACTGAAAGATTTTGGCAGGGGTGGCAGGTGCTAGTTTGCTTTAAGCAGCTTGTTTTGTTTTATTGGTTTACAGATAGAGAATCTGTTTGACTGAGATATTTATACTGATATTCACACTTTTCTAATTAATCAGGTGGGCAAGGAGGTGGTGGGAACCAGCTTGAACAGTCAACGTAAGTTTTAATAACATAAATTAACTTAAATCAACGCAAACACAGACACACACACACACACACACACACAGCGGCCGCATAAGGCTCTCTCTCTTGAACTGGCGACTCCGGCTCGTCTTTATCCCCCTCCCGGCTGATTAGCCCGATTCAGTCACACTCCTCCATCGCCCGACTCAGGCCGGGGAGAGACGAGGGGAGGGAAAGGGGAGAGGGAAAGAGCAAGGTAGACTGAGAGAGAAAATTCACTTGCCGGTCCCCGGAAACGCCGTTGCCTGGTCCTCAGCCACTCCTCCGCCCTCTGGCGGATGACAGCTGCCCCTCCCCTGGTGGACGGCAGCAAGTCCTCTGACCCCTGGCAGATGGAACGGCTCCAACCCCTTCCTGGCGGACAACAGCGGTTCCTCCGACTCCCAACAGACAGCAGCGCATCCCTCCTCCTTCCTGGGTTTCGGCATCAATGTAATGGGGTAAGGTGGGCAAGGTGGAGGCGGGAACCGGCTAAACAGGCAACGTAGGTTTTAATAACATAAATTAACTTAAATCAATGCAAACACAGGCACACACACAGCGGCCGCATGTGTCTTTCTCTCTCTCTAACTGGTGCCTCCGGCTCATCTTTATCCCCCTTCCAGCTGATTAGCCCAATTCAGGGCAAGGCGTGTGTCCTCACGGCCCGGCCCTGCCCTCCTCCTCATCACACAGTTCTTCAATATTGGGTCTACCGATAAGTGCTACCATTTATTCTTACACGAGAATCACAAATCAATTTAAGCTTAACAATTTAATATATAGGGCAAAATTTGCTTTCATTTATATCCAAAACAACTTTGCATAAATATAATAGCATGAAAATTATTGTATTGGTTTTTTTTTTCTCCCCTTTTCCCCCCAATTTGGAATGCCCAATTCTCAATGTGCTCTAAGTCCTCGTGGTGGCGTAGTGACTCCGGGTGGCAGAGGACAAATCTTAGTTGCCTCCACGTCTGAGACGTGGCTTGTTGAGCACGTTACCACGGAGACATAGCGTGTGTGGAGGCTTCATGCTATTCTCTGTAGCATCCACGCACAACTCACCAAGCACCCCACCGAAAGCGAAAACCACATTATAGCGACCACAAGGAGGTTACCCCATGTAACTCTACCCTCCCTAGCAGCCGGGCCAATTTGGTTACTTAGGAGACCTGGCTCGAGTCACTCAGCACACCCTGGATTCCAACTCGTAACTCCAGGGGTGGTAGTCAGCATCTTTACTCGCTGAGCTACCCAGGCCCCCAAAATTATTGTATTGTTATATTATTAACAACAGCTACTTCAACAATAGTAATAATAATAGTAAACTTAATCATAATATGTTTAAATAGAATTATTTTTATCATCATTATAATTTTGATATTAATGAATTATTTAATGTTGTAGTAATGCATGTTTTATTGGTGTATAAATTCTGTATATTGTTGTGTAATGATTATTTATTGTGTCCAAAGCAGAGATAAAATAATTATTATTAGATGCTTAAGCATAACAATTTGATTTGTGTCATATGTAAAATATAAAAATTGGTTGATTTCCATTTACAGAAAACACACACAGACACAGGGAGCAAGAAAACAGGATTTGTCATGATAGCAGCAACCCCCATTTTTATACTCCTTTTGAAAATTTACTGTTGCTTGTTCCATTCTAGTTTTCCATTCAGTCGTGCCTGTTTTTGATTAGTTAGTTGAGCACTTGTTGTCATGTGTTAGCTCTGTTTGATTCACCCCCTGCTGTTGAGTGCTGGTGGTCTCCAGGGGTTGTCTGTTTTATGACGTCATGTCCTGTGCAGGGGATGTGGGGAGGTGTGGTGTAGTACATCAAACCTGATGGTTGTTGCATAAGACCCTCATGCACATGGCCCCCCTCCTACTCCACCACCAAGCCTCTTTGCAACTGACAAACAGCACCATCAGCAAAGCCCCCTGCTCTTAGCCCAACAATACGGCTACTGTTTATTTTTACTTACAAACTCATAAACCGGGCAAAAGAATCTTAAGGCAATATGTGGTGAAGTGTTGTACTCTAAGACACTTATTGCCCCTTAGTCATAGTGACGGAAAACTGTGTGGGACTTGCACATAAGGTGTAATACACAGCTAATGCACTGGAGGATGTAACTCTCCTCTCCTTCCTTTCAATTTGAGAAAAAAGCAAGTTCTTCTGTTCATCCCCATCTGTTTGGTTCACTGCTCATTTGGGCCCAAGTGCGGAGGACCTACTGTTTTTCTAAGGATTATTAGGGCCCAAGCACTGAAAGTGCGGAGGCCCTATTGTTCTTTTAGGGATTATTATTATTAGAGCCCAAGCACTGAAATTGCGGAGGCCCTATTGTTCTTCTAAGGATTATTCTTTTTCTTCTTTTCAAGGTTTTCGGTACTTTTGGGATACTTGACATGCGTGAAAACTCTTGAAAGTTTTCACACACATCAGAGTTGTCGGCCATTAGGGCTGGGCAAAGTTGCAGGGGGGGCTCTGTAGCACCACCTAGAAGATGGGCATGTTCGGGGGGCTCTGTAGCACATCCCTTTTGAGCTACAGTCACCAAACTTTGTACACACATAGATCTCATCAAGCCGGACAACTTTCTCGCTGACAGTCATAAGCTCCGCCCAACAGGAAGTCGGACAGTTTGGATTGTTTGAAAAATGCATGCTCAGGAGTTTGAAATACTCCTAGGGATTTCATGCTACAGGTACCAAATGTTGACGATGCTAAACTGCAAACTGATTTTTGATATATCAAATGGTGTTGCCATGGTGACGCTATAAAGTGACGTCAAAAAATGGGAAAAAGGAAGTGTCTCATATCTTCTGCCTGCATCGTGTGATTTACATCAAAATTGAGCCAAATGTTTGGCCTTGCGGGCTGATCACATTGATGTGGCAATTGTGGGTCACGGTCATAGCGCCACCAACTGGCAGAAGGAAGTGTGGCACTATTAACAGGCTTTGAAATATCCCTCTTATGTTTACCTGAATTGCTTCAAATGTTTTTAGAATAATGTTAAGACAGTACAGATTTAAAATTCTGAAGGGATTCTTGATATCTTAAACATTGTTGCCATGGCAACATTAAATTTCATTATTCCTTTTTATGTATATTCACATGTTTTTGAGGTACTTGGCATGCTTGAATTTTCATGATATTTTACACACACATCAGAGTTGTTAGCCATTATGCCTGGGCAAAAATTAACACATGGGCATGGCTGGGGAGCTCTGTAGCACCACCTTTTGACAAAAGTGGTAGGGTCAATTTCTTCTATGGTCACCAAACTTGCTACATATATTGCTCTCATCAAGCCAGACAAACTTTCAAAATTACCGTCATTAGCTCCACCCAACAGAAAGTCGGCCATTTTGGATTTAATGTGCTTTTTTTTTAAATTGCAGGCCCTGAACTTTTGAATACTCCTCCTAGGGGATTCATGTGACTGGCACCAAACTTAGGCAATATTATGGCAAAACACTGAAGATGCTAAATTGTGAATGGATTTTTGATATATTGAATGATGTTGCCATGGCGATGCTATAAATTAATGGCACAAATGTGAAACAGGAAGTTCCTTGTATCTTCCTTGTGCATTGTATGATTTTGATGAAAATTCAGCTGTATGTTTGGTAATAGGGGTTGATCACATTTCTGTAGCTATTATGGGTCACGGTCATAGCGCCACCAACTGGCACTAGGAAGTAAGCAATTTTATCAGACTTTGAAATAGCCCTCTTGTGTTTACATTAATTGCTTCAGAATTCTTTAGAATGATGTCAAGGCACTGCTGTTGTAAAATTTAAAGGGATATTTGATATCTTAAATACTGTTGCCATGGCAGCACATTAATTGTTATTATTCCTTTTTTCCTGTATTTGGGTGTTTTTGAGGCACATGGCATGCTTATAATTTCATGAAATTTTGCACACACATCAGAGTTGTTGGCCTTTAGGTCTGGGCAAAAATGAACGCATGGACGTGTAGGGGGGGCTCTGTAGCACCCCCTTTAAAATGGGTGTGTAAGACGGCCTCTGTAGCACCCCCCATTTTCACCTTAAGTCACCAAAATTGGTACATATATAGTTCTCATCAAGCTGGACAACTTTAATTATTATAGTCATTAGGTCCGCCCAACAGGAAATCAGTCATTTTGGATTTTTTGAATATTGCAGTCTCTGAACTTTTAAATACTCCTCCTAGGTGATTCATGAGAATGTCACCTCATTTAGACAACATTATGCCAAGACATTGAAGATGTTAAATTGCGAATAGATTTTGACATATAGAACGGTGTTGCCATGGAGAGGCATTAAATTAATGGTGAAAAATGGGAAATAGGAAGTGTCTCCTATCTGTGTGCAATATGTGATTTAGATCAAAATTGAGATGTATGTTTGTCTTGGGGGCTAATCACATGGATTTGACTATTTTGGGTCACATTCATAGCACCACTACCTGGCAGCAGGAAGTGTGGCTCTTGCAATAGACTTTAAAATAGTCCTCTTATATGTACTCAAATTGCTTCAAAATTGTTTAGAATAATGCCAAATGCATGTCTACCTTGCATTGTTTTCTGAAAATCACCTGGTGGAAATGGACCAGTTGTGATTGGGCCCCTCATCGCTGCTTGCAGCTATATTTTTTCTTAAACTTTTAAAAACTTTAAATTGTATATTTCACAGGAAACTTAGAAATGACAAAGGAAGACTTCTAGTCAAAGTAACAAAGGACATGATCTTTCAGTGTTTCCAAGCCAGTGCTGCAGTTTTAGACAGAATTCTAAAGGCCTATATGCACATGTAGTGTCACTGCATGTGCCTTGATTGATCGGATTGCTATCCAATTTGGTAATCAGATTCTATTTACACTTGACCACATAATTTGTGTCTCCACAAACAGATATAAATCCATTAGACGATTCCCACACTGTATGCAAATATAACACAGTTCACTTGTGTTATGATAGTAATACCAGGCAGCTAAGTTTAGCTTTGATTTCATAGATCAATTTGTTTCAATATGTCTGAGAAAGTTTCTGTTTAACGCTCTATTCACATAGATGGCAATTAGTGTTTGCGTTTCACAGTTGCTACATTCATGTGTCTTATCCATGAATGTTTGATCACTTGTAGATTTTGGGGCACCTAAATTTCTGTATGCTGAAGTAGATTTGTTTGGGAGGAGTAAAGTTTACATATGTGGCCTGAACAACCTGATGCATTTACCTTTGGCTGAGTCAACACCATTTTGACACCATTATGACCTTTTTGTATGCACCTCCTGAGATAGTTTGAGTGATCGGATTGCTATCCATCATAAAATGCATATTGGAGGGCATTTTTATTTGGTCTGCATGAAGTGAGCAAGTGTAAATACCCTCTTAGTAAGGATAGGCACAGAGAAAGTAAAAGTGGTGCCACTGTGATGAATGTTTGTAGTGGTCAATATTCATAGAGCAGAAATTAAATAGTGTGTTCACCCGCAGTTTGTCCTCAGTGGAAACTCCATCTAGACCCAAATCAACCAATAACTGTTTAAGTAGTGAAAACTAAATCCAGCATTTATAAGTTCTTGTTTGGAGTTTTCACTTTAGAGTCATTTGCAGAGAAAAAGGATAATCAATAATGAGGCTTTGATTACATCATTGCATAGTTGGCTGGAAAAAAGCTGCCATTGAGTTTGAGTATAATAAAAGTCTGTTCTCCACAGACTTTGGTGTATTGTGTGTATATAGGAGGCGCTGGGATCATTTGTAAACAATGCCCTCCTTGATGCCAGGAGCTGGTGTACTTTTGCAAGTTTTCATTCTCTCTTGCTCTCTCTCTCTCTCTCTCTCTTTCTCTCCTTGATCATTATAGCACAGGCACACACTGCAGAGACATTTAGCCCTTGGCCACCTGCCCGCCTCCAAATGAGCCTCATTTGGTGCATTTATCCTGTTTTTATGCAACCATTCAAGCATTGTTTTCTTCAAAACATACCTCTGGTATGCAGAGCTACAACTGCATACAACCACTGACTGTACTTATAATATTAAAGCAATCGTTCCCTTTTAAGGTGAAATATCCCTTTAAAAGTAGAACGTATACTTAAAAAATTAGTAAGACGGAGGTGTGTGCATGTTTCTGTGTTTGGACTCTCCTTGCAGTGCAGCCTAAGCTCTGAGACCAGGTTGCTTTTGTGCATCCATTCAACGAGTTCTATTGTAAGCAGCGGTGCTAATTGCAGCCTGAATGGTCTTGGGTAAATGTTTTGTGACAGTTTGAAAGCATGAAAGAGGAGAGGCGCACACTAGAAAAGGAATCCCCCTTTTTGTTTTGTTTTCCTCCCTCCTAATGGCACAACGAAATGCTGTTGTCGTTAATCTTGAAACTCCCATGCAACCCCTTTCCCCTCCCTCGCAAGAGATTGAGAGAGTCTGCTCTCCGAATCAGGAATAGAGGTAGATATAAATAAAGCTTGGGTGAGGGAACAGAGATGAGATTCTGCTGAAGCCATGTGGGACGAATGGGGCGGTCGCTCACGTACTGAGCAGCAGTTCCTTGGCAGCATTTCAAATATGAGACTCAGAAGCCTTGCAAGCAGCAGACATATTGTAATTGGGATGGCCAGTGCTCTGCGCGCAGCCTAGAGCTTTTCTCAGGATGGTCGGGCGACATCTCTCTTCAGGTACTTTTCCACTTCTCTGCGACCCCACCCCCTTCGACCCATGCTACAGTCCTCCATACACTGATAACAGGCTTTTGCCTTGCTTTCTGCTGTACTGCTGCTGTTTTGTTTTTTTTAGTCGTAGCATTCAAATAACTGCAGATTAAATGCAAATCCCTAAAGCTATGATATTGTGAGTTAGAGATTAATGCAGTGGAGAGGTTGGCTGTGCTCATCTGATAAAATTTCTTCACCAAGACACTGTAAGATGTTGATGGCAGCTCTAAGCTTTTTTGGCTTAGGGTTATTTCAGATTTGACCAAATGGAGTCCTTTACTACGCAGTGACTCTACAGAAAGATAGTGTTTGTGTCAGAAACACACTGCCCTCTTTCTCTCATACAATTCCTTACCTGTAGTTAAAAGTGTGTTTTGTGTGGTTAGGGACAGAAAAGCCTGGTGTGCACAAGCGCTGCTGCTTTGCTCAGATCTGACACGGACTGAGCCATGCCTGCGAATGCAAAGCCACAAAAAAAAAAACCAACAGAGTTGATCCAGTGCCAGGAAGCCGTACAGCATTTGCCAACTAATTATCACAACAGGATCGTTGTATACATATGTGGGAATTTGCACCATTTTCAGTGTTGTTATCAATGTGTCTGGTTTAGAATGAGCATATTTCTTTGAAAGCGAAGTCTGCGGTTGTAATCTGTCAGACCAGCAGAGGGAGATTGTTGTGATTTGGGGAGCTAAGGCTTTTTGCATGACAGCAGTGGAAAATTATGGCTGCAGGCTAACGCATACATGTGAACCATGTAGTCACTGGTGCATTTATTTAATTTTTGAAGTTACGACCCTAGCTATCATTTTTGAAAGAACAAAATGGAAATGCATTGCACAACCTGTCTTAAAAGGAAATCATTTTTTTTTTTTTATCAAACAAATTTGTATGTATTTTGAGAACTTGCATTTGTAAGATTAAGTTCTGCATTTCAAAAGTGATTTAATATTTAATTAACTCTTAAGTCAATTTATATTCATATAAATTGAAATAACATATGGATCTCAATGTATGAATATACAGTAGAGTGATAAAAGTATTATTTCCTTGTTGTGTCAGTGTGTCTTATGTCCTCTTATAATAATTTTTTTAATCTGAAAATTAATACACATTACAGTCATAGTATTTAATTGTTCAAATTAAATCGATTCTCTCTCTCCAATCCTTTTCTTCTGTAGAGCTGCCCCCACAGAGTGGCCTGGCAGCCCAGTATGAGAATTTACCCCCCATTCACAGTGCCATTACAGCCTCTACCAACAGCTGTGGCAGCTGGGATCCACTGATTATTGACGAGAGTGATACTGAGGCGTGGCCTTCCATTTCATGCAAAGAAAGCCACGCTTCTGCAGGATGCCCCTTGGACACTGAAAGTATCAGTGGCGTTAGCAGCACAAGAAGCATGAGCATGGCCACAGGAGCTGGCCACCAAGGACATTTCTCTGCCAATCACCCCAGCAAAGCCAATGCCAGCCACTCAGGAGGTCTGCTCTCTAGTCAGGGTGGGTCCAGCAGAGGCTGGGGCTCTGGCCCATCTCCTGCCATTGGAGGGGAAGGGAAGAATGAAGTCTCCAGCACATCAATGGGAGCCAGGGGTTGGGGCTCCTCCAACTTTAACTTGAACTTAAACCCCAACGCCAACCCCTCTGCCTGGCCAGTTCTGGGACACAAAGGGAGTGGCATGGGTGGCTGCAGCTCTGGAGGAAACAACCCCCCTCCTTCTAATCTTTGTAGCCCACCGGGCGCTCTGTCCAGCCAGGGCTCTAGCAGCAGTGGCAGTATAGGTGGTGCCAATGGAAATTCTGCAGGTAGTGGCAATGGCAACACCACATGGGGTAGCATTGTGCCCAGTGACTCCTCAGAGCTACACTCCACCCCATCCACAAATGTGTCTTTCAGCTCCGAACCTCCGAACCTTAACACTGATGGACCAAATCACACTAAGCAGGAGCCCAGAAGCCCTGGCCACAGCCTGCCTAACTGGGGGGTTGGCCCTGCAGGCATGGGTTCATTTGTTCAATCTCCAGGAGGAACCTCCCAGGTCAATGGAGAGGAGGAACCTGTTTGGGGTAATGGAGATGCCAAGTCTGTTAGTGGGTCAAAAAACTCTGGTTGGGACTCAGGGAGCAGCTGGGGACAGGGAGGGGCCTCAGGCACAGCTGGCTGGGGACAAGCTGCTTCCACTGGAGACTGGGGTAAGCATTCCAACAGTGAGGCCAAAGGATGGGATTCTTCAGGCTCTCCCATCCAAGAGCAGCAGCTCAATTCCTGGGTCCGTGGGGCCAATGCTCCAGCCAGTGAGGGAAGCAGTGACAGCATGGAATGCCATTCTCACAGGAGGGACCACTCACCAAGGGATGAGGCCCCCCCAGTTCTACCTGTCCAGGACATGGATCCCAGGGTTCTGTGCAACACGGGTTGGGGACAGACACCTGTTCGCCAGCACACCGCTTGGGAGACAGAAGAAGCTGCACGCTCCAACCGCAAGAATGACATTGGAACTGAAGCCTGGGGCTCGTCCTCAAATACAGTCAGTGCAGGACCAGTGCCATCTTCTGGTAGTGCCAACCCAAACTCTAGCACTGCATCAAGACCTGACTCTGGGGGCAAGAATGATGGCCCTTGCCCCAGTACTGGACCTGCACCAGGCTGGGGTACAGCCATGCAATCACCCCAGGCTGGCTCTGGTTGGGCAGATCCAACCAGCAACAAGAAACTTTCCAGTGGTTCTGGAAGCTGGGGCAGTACCCCACCTGGAGGTCCAAGTGGCAACCTACAGAAGAGTGGTCAGACTTGGGGTTCTGAGGAGAAATCTCCTACCTGGGAAGACAGTCATTCTAAGGCCAAACCACAGGGGTGGGCTGAGGGGCCCAAACCAACTCATGGATGGGGCAACGGACCTGGTGGAGAATGTGAGTCGGGAGGAGAATGGGGTGAACCTGGAGATGGCAAGAAAAATGGCCCATCCAGCTCTTCTTGGGAGGCAGAAGGAACAGGCTGGCATGAGGGCTCCAGAGGATGGGGTAAGCCTGCCCCGGCAGTAGGAGGAAACTGGGGAGATGCACAACGCCCCAGTGTGCCACTACAAGGATGGAATAACAAGCCTCAGCAGGGCACCAATGGCAATAGTGGCAGTGCAAGCATGGGTTCTTGGGGAGGTCCTAGCACTGTGAAGCAAAGTGGCTCTGGATGGACTGGAGGAAATGGTGGAGGTGTTAAACCTGAACACACTGGAGAGCCTACTGGATGGGAGGAGCCCTCTCCACCCTCCATCCGTCGAAAGATGGAGATTGATGACGGTACCTCAGCATGGGGTGACCCAAGCACTTACAACAAGACAGTCAATCTCTGGGACAGGAATAATCCTGGGATGCAAGGCAAACCAGGCCCTGGCAATGCCAACAATGTACCCAACAACCATCATCATAACCCCCACCATAATCAGCCTCCCATACAGACTCACAACCATGGAGGGCCAAACTCAAACAATAACCACATTTCCCCAGATAATGCTGGCCCACATCTAACAGGGCCGACACACACTAGAACAGCCCCCATGAATCCAGGTAAGAAAACTACAGGCTGTTATTTAACAAAACACAAACTTTCATTTTCTGTCACTTACCTTTAACAAGTTCAAATGTGAAGTGTCATGGAGGATTAGATTATAGTTTGGACAATTATTGCAAGACTAATAGCTGTGTATCATAAAGAACAGATCTAAATGTAAATTTTCCATTGGATCATTCAACTTCAGAACATGGATTACATCCTATCTTTGAGAGTAGCTCAACACAGTGTTTAAGTGTGTAATTAGAGTTGGGCCGCCATCTGTGCAGAGGATCACTGAGCCTCAGCAGGATGCTTGGAACAGACATAGTGCCCTCTGCTGTCAGTGTGTAGTTTTGCACTCCCTCTTCCAAAGCTCTATTTTTAACATGGCACCTGTGTCAAAAATCAGTCAGACATTTCATATTGCTGCATAGTATTCCACTTTAGGAATCCTAGATGATAACATAGGTAACTTTATTTTGTGCCCTTGTCCTGAGATTTGCAGTATTTCTCTGCAGGATGGGGGGAGATGACAAATGTCCATTCGAAACCTGAGCCCTCATGGGGGGAGACAGCCACCCCTGCTGCAAGTGTGGACAATGGCACTTCAGCATGGGGCAAACCCCAAGGTGGATGTGGAGGCTGGGGTGATAATGGTCCTGAGGTCTATGGTCGAGGCAACGGACCTCCTGGATCTGCCCCCTGCAAACCTGGTTAGTTTCAGGAATTACATTTTTATAGCCCCAATTCTATTCATTTATTTTATCACTTTAAATATCTGCTATAATGATTCATAAAATGTGCTTGGATTTCTTATAAACCCTATAAAACTCATATGTAGTTTCTTATAAAACTATTGCTTGTATGTTGTACTGCTCATTGTTGATATTATCTATTGAAGTTGTCGCTCGATATGTCGCTCTCTAATCCCATAAAACAGAAAATTACTGTTTTTTATTAATTTACATGGCTTTAGCAAAATGAAAATACCATGTGCTTACATTTCCCTGAAATATATATATATATATTTATAGTCAGAAGTTTACATGCACCTTAGCCAAATATATTTAAACTCAGATTTTCAATTCCTTACATTTAATCGTAGAAAACATTCCCTGTCTTAGGTCAGTTAGGATCACTACTTTATTTTAAGAATGTGAAATGTCAGAATAAAAGTAGAGAGAATGATTTCAGCATTTATTTATTTCATCACATTACCAGTGGGTCAGAAGTTTACATACAATTTGTTAGTATTTGGTAGCATTGCCTTTAAATTGTTTAACTTGGGTCAAACGTTTTAGGTAGTCTTCCACAAGCTTCTCACAATAAGTTGCTGGAATTTTGGCCCATTCCTCCAGACAGAACTGGTGTAACTGAGTCAGGTTTTAGGCCTCGTTGCTCGCTCATGCTTTTTCGGTTCTGCCCACACATTTTCTATCGGATTGAGGTCAGGGCTTTGTGATGTCCACTCCAATACTTTGACTCTGTTGTCCTTAAGCCATTTTGCCACAACTTTGGAGGTATGCTTGGGGTCATTGTCCATTTGGAAGACCCATTTGCAACAGAGCTTTAACTTCATGGCTGATGTCTTGAGATGTTGCTTTATTATATCCACATAATTTTCCTTCCTCATGATGCCATCTATTTTGTGAAGTGCACCAGTCCCCCCTGCAGCAAAGCACCCCCACAACATGATGCTGCCACCCCCATGCTTCACGGTTGGGATGGTGTTCTTTGGCTTGCACGCCTCACCCTTTTTCCTCCAAACATAACAATGGTCATTATGGCCAAAAAGTTCAATTTATGTTTCATCAGACAGAGGACATTTCTCCAAAAAGTAAGTTCTTTGTCCCCATGTACACTTGCAAACGATAGTCTGGCTTTTTTATGGTGGTTTTGGAGCATTGGCTTCTTCCCAGCTTTTAAGGTTATGTCGCTATAGGACACGTTTTACTGTGAATATAGATACTTGTCTACCTGTTTCCTCCAGCATCTTCACAATGTCCTTTGCTGTTGTTCTGGGATTGATTTGCACTTTTCGCACCAAACTACGTTCATCTGTAGGAGACAGAATGCGTCTCCTTCCTGAGCAGTACGATGGCTGCTTGGTCCCATGGTGTTTATGAACGTGGTACCTTCAGGCATTTGGAAATTGCTTCCAAGGATGAACCAGACTTGTGGAAGTCCACAGTTTTTTTTCTGAGGTCTTGACTGATTTCTTTTGATTTTCCAATGATGTCAAGCGAAGAGGCACTGAGTTTGAAGGTAGGCCTTAAAATACATCCACAGGTACACCTCCAATTCAGTACACCTCCTATCAGAAGCTAATTGGCTAATTGTCTAAAGGTTTGACATCATTTTCTGGAATTTTCCAAGCTGCTTAAAGACACAGTTAACTTAGTGTATGTAAACTTCTGACCCACTGAAATTGTAATATAGTCAATTAAAAGTGAAACAATTTGTCTGTAAACAATTGTTGGAAAATTTATTTGTGTCATGCACTAAACTAAATGACTTGCCAAAACTATAGTTTGCTAATATTAAATCTGTGGAGTGGTTAAAAAATAAGTTTTAATGACTTCAACCTAAGTGTATGTAAACTTCTGACTTCAACTGTGTGTGTGTGTGTGTGTATATACATACATGTATATATATAAATATACACACATATATATATATATATATATATATATATATATATATGTGTATATTTATATATATACATGATCATATAATCAGTGACAACATAAAAACCACCTGCCTAATATTTTGTAGGTCCCCCACGTGCCACCAAAACAGCGACAACCCATTCTGAGATGCTATTCTTCTCACCACAATTGTACTGAGCGGTTATCTGAGTTATCGTAGACTTTTTCAGTTCAAAGCAGTCTGGCCATTCTCTGCTGACCTCTCTCATCAACAAGGCATTTCCATCTGCAGAACTGCCGCTCACTGGATTTTATTTGTTGTTTTTGGCACCATTCGGAGTAAATTCTAGAGACTGTTGTGCGTTAATCTCAGGAGATCAAAAATCTCAGGAGATCAGCAATTACAGAAATACTCAAACCAGCCTGTCTGGCACCAACAATCATGCCATGGTCCAAATCATTGAGATAACATTTTTTCCCCATTCTGATGGTTGATGTGAACATTAAATGAACCTCCTGACCAGTATTTGCATAATTTTATGCACTGCACTGCTGCCACAAGATTGGCTGATTAGATAATCGCATGGATGATTGTTGGTGTCAGATGGGCTGGTTTGAGTATTTCTGTAACTGCTGATCTCCTGGGATTTTCACACACAACAGTCTCTAGAATTTACTCAGAATGGTGCCAAAAACAAAAAACATCCAGTGAGCGGCAGTTCTGCAGACGGAAATGCCTTGTTGATGAGAGAGCTCAACAGAGAATGGCCAGACTGGTTCGAACTGAAAAAGTCTATGGTAACTCAGATAACCTCTCTGTACAGTTGTGGTGAGAAGAATAGCATCTCAGAATGCTATTCTGAGATGCTGGTTGGCGCAGTTTTGGTGGCACATGGGGGACCTACACAATATTAGGCAGGTGGTTTTAATGTTGTGGCTGATCAGTGTGTATATATATATATATATATATATATATATATATATATATATATATATATATATATATACATACACACACACACACACACACACACACACACACACACACACACACTACCGGTCAAAACTTTTGAAACACTTGACTGACACTTGACTGATGACCTTAAAAATCTTTTGATTTGAAGGCGTATGCTTAAATGTTTGAAATGAGTTTTGTAGACAAAAATATAATTGTGCTACCATATTAATTTATTTCATTATAAAACAAAAATTTAATTAAAAAAAAAAAAAAAGTTTTGGAAATTGATGACTTGGACCAAATAATAAAGCAGCCAATAAGTGCCCAACATAGATGGGAACTCCTTCAATACTGTTTAAAAAGCATCCCAGGGTGATACCTCAAGAAGTTGGTTGAGAAAATGTCAAGAGTACATGTCTGCAAATTCTAGGCAAAGGGTGACTACTTTGAAGATGCTAAAATATAACACAGTTTTCATTTATTTTGGATTTTGTTTAGTCACAACATAATTCCCATAGTTCCATTTATGTTATTCCATAGTTTTGATGACTTTACTATTATTCTAAAATGTGGAGAAAAAAAATATATAATAAAGAATGAGTGTTTCAAAACTTTTGACCGATAGTGTATATATTGGTCAGGTGCTAGTTATCAGACTCAGCTTTATAATGTGTAACAACAGGGCCCCCTGTTGTTGAAAAATGAACTGAGTATATGTTTGTTGTTGCAGTAATGTAATGATTTAGTTTCAGTTGCAAATATTAGTCTGTACTTCTACTATGGACACTTTCAGTAATCTACGTTTTTCTCTCTCTCTCTCTCTCTTCCAGCCCCCAAATCTATGCAAGATGGTTGGGGAGGTGGTGAGGACATGGGCCTGTCTGCGGGGCAGTGGGAGCAGGATGAGGGGGACATGTGGAACAGCACTGCATCTCAGGAGAGCAACTCCTCATGCAGCTCCTGGGGCAACCCACCCAAGAAGTGCCCACCAAAGGTATAAGAGCTACAGACACAAGGAAGCTTCATTTAGGTGTCAGTCACATTGCCTGCAACAGAATCAGCTGATCTGTCTTTGTTTTTCTCTGTAGGGAAAAGTCCCAAACAAACAGGATGATGCCTGGATTATGAATCGTCTGATCAAGCAGCTGACTGACATGGGCTTCCCGGTGAGTACTGCTGCTTATAATAAAATAGATAGTACACTTATGCATAATATTGCAATTTGGACAGATGTAGAGTATGTGTTAGATATTCATTTGATTGGATTAATAAAATTAATCATGGTTATAAATATTAATGCAAGTGGTAAAAAGATGGTGTCTACTGTGTCTGTGTGAGTTTTCGTAGGGTTTGTGTAGTTTTTAATTATTATTTTTTTCATTTAAAAAAAAAAAATTGTTTTGTCTTTGTTAGTTTTCACATGTTAGCCAGTTAGAGCTGTCGAAATTAACTCGTTAACCGCATGTGATTAATTAAAAAAGTTTAATGTGTTAATTTTTCTTAATCACGATTAACGCTTTTACCGTTAATACCGCATAAACCAGCATGAACACTTGTTGGGAGGGTGGAACCTTTGCCATTTTTCTACCCAGATTCATTGCACTGACGCACACACCACAACAGCGCTTCCCTGTCAGTAATAAAATGATGGAGAAAGGAGCTCTTAGCGCTACTATTTGATGTACAAAACAAGCCCAGATGGGACTTGTGATAGAAATCATGTATTTTCAGCCGATGTAAGGCACATTTTAATTATCACTGAAGCATGGCAAATCTTAACTATCATTCGCTTTTCCCGTGGAGTTCAAAGCGACGCTTGACGCTGGCGTTGACTCTGACTCTGACTCATGAGCACATCTTCAAGCCCTGTACACACATGCAGTGACTTTATCGCTTGATGTCGCTAGTCTCTGTACTGTGAAGTCGCTAGTGGCCAATCTTACTGCTGTTGCTCTAACGTTACGTTACTGCATGTCACAGATGATCACAGATGAGGCATTTTGCTAGTAAAGCTACGATTTCATCCTAGTTTGACAATGAATCCATTTTCTTGTCCCTAAAAATGCACATTGGGCTGTGCAGAGTGTTTTTATATGAACTGCAGCAGTGTTCATTGAATCATAACATTAATAAGACGAACGGACAATCAATGTATGAATCAAACTCACTCAGACTGCCAACAATTTATTTTTCCATGCATTATTTTTTATTATATCCATGTGTGTTGTTACAGACGAATCATATAGAATAGTGAAATCGCTCACAGAAACTTCTCCTCTGTCCAGCCTGCACTCGACTCCATTACCTTAAAGGAGACGGGTGACGTGAGCTCCTCTGACACAGTCTTCACTCCTATTGGTTGTCGCTTCCGAAAGTCGCTACTCATTTGCATGAACTTAAACTTTTCTCAGCTTTGTCGTGTCGCTCGCCACGACCACATCTAGTCACCAGAGGTCGCTCATGATGCCGGAAGTCGCCAGCCTCATTGACAGTGAATGAGTTGAGGTAGCTTTCTCGCTGGAAGTTGCTGCATGTGTGTCCAAGGCTTCACGATTGCTGTAAGAAAGCTGATAGTCACAGTCTACCGGCAGATTAATATTGTGGAGGATGAGAGTTTAAGAGATTTAATGCCCATTGCAATGAATACTAAACCTATGGGGACTAAAGCCATCTTTACACAGCAAATGTGGCACAGAAGCTGCATCTGAAGTGGCAATTAGGTGTATTTTCACAGAGCAGGAATAAATGCATTTACACAGCAGCTGCAATTGCATAATGTTATGAGATGAATATTTTAAATGTAACATTTTTAATATAGAAATATGAAATGAATGAAAATATGAATGAATACTCAACCTATGGGGACTAATTCTTTCAATAAGTCAACCTCCCAATTAGACTTTGTGAAACGTTTAATATTATTTGAGTAGGTGATATTTTAGTGCATTTCTATCTTTATATTGTGGAAGGCTTTGT
Organism: Myxocyprinus asiaticus; assembly: GCF_019703515.2. Lineage (NCBI taxonomy): Eukaryota > Metazoa > Chordata > Actinopteri > Cypriniformes > Catostomidae > Myxocyprinus > Myxocyprinus asiaticus. The sequence continues at coordinate 24,120,497 of NC_059357.1, read as the reverse complement.
TTGGAATGTTACATATTGTTTTGTTTTCTTTCCTAAGATGGAAATAAATGCATTTTGACAGGACAAAAATATATATGGTGTCAAATATAAGCATTTTCAAAATCTGCGATTAATCAGATTTAACTACAAAAAAATTAAATAAAATGCGATTCATCGCGATTTAAAAAATGATAATCGACTGACAGCCCTAATATTTACTAATAATCATTTAAATAGTTTTAGGCCATTACATTTCTCAGGGCCATCTACAGTAGTTTTAACGCATTCTAGTGACATTTTCGTGTTTGATGATGGCGGATTGTAAAGGTTTAAAATTTTTCAGTAGACTGTGCTTTTAAAACTAAAATACATTTTTGGTCATTTTCATTTTATTATAGTTTAGTTTTGGAAAATGTGTTTCAGTTTAGTTTTACTTTTTCAATTATGATAGTTTTTATTCAGTTAATAAGAATATTTTAATTTAGTTTTCATTTTAGTTTTTCGTTGATGACAATAACACTTTGTTTGTCCTTGTGTTTGCCTTTGCAGAGAGACCCTGCGGAGGAGGCTCTCAAAAGCAACAATATGAACTTGGATCAGGCCATGAGTAGGCGTCACACATGCAAAATCTTAAATTCCTTAAGAGTTACTTTACCAGAAGATTGTATTTATTCAAAAATCTATTGTTTTGTAGGCGCCCTATTGGAGAAGAAGTCCGAACTTGATAAACGGGGAATGGGAATCTCTGACTACAACAACGGCCTAGTCAATAAACCAATGGGCTGCAGGCCTTCAGTCATCTCCAAAGAATCCTCCTCAGATCGTCCCCCCTTCATGGATAAGGTATCTGTTTCTCTAAATTAAAAATCTTCTCATTCTGGTCATTGCATCTAGAAGACTTCACATTATGGTGGACTTTGTTTGTATTAGTTTTTTTGTACTTTCTTCCTTAGGATACTGGGCTAGCAGATGATGCCCAAACCTCACCGTTTATGCCTTCTCCGAGCCTGAAGCTCCCAATGGGTAATGCTGCACTCCCTGGCCATAGCCTTGGAGTTGCCATGCAAAACTTGAACAACAGACAGGTAGGCTATGTGAATCAATGTATGTTCTAAGACAGAGGCCCTGTTTCCACCTGGTATTAAGATGCATTTTCGGTGATCCGATCACATGTGTTCAACCAAGATGCATTCCTGTTTCCACGGTTATTTTATTTAAAGCCGTGATGTTAGAGGTGGTGCTTCACTGCTGTCCAGGACGCATTCAGGATGGATTATTTTTCACATGTAAACTTTGCTGTGGTCGCATGCATTTTTGACTACCTCCATATGTGGTTTCAGTTATCTGATCACAAAATGTTTTGGACCCCGTTTCCACCTGTATTAAGTGCTGACCACTTGTGATCGGATCACAAAAACACATCCCAATACCAGGTGGAAACAGGGTCAGAGAGTTCGCATCATGTAAGATTATGTAAGTTATACAGATAAGTAGGACAAGGTGAATAAACATTAACAATGTGGCTAAAACTGAATACATATTTTATGTTTCTCTTCCTTTTGACCTAAAGACTTTTGCTTAAATGTTTGAAATTATTCTTGTGTACATATATAAATTATGTATAAAACATCTTTTTTTAAACTGAAGCAGCCAACTAGTGCTCCACATACATGTCATATACACTCCTTCTGTTAACAATACTGTTTAAAAAGCATCCTAAGCACCTCTAAGTTGGTTGAGAGAGTGCCTGGAGTGTGCAGAGCTGTAATGTAGGCAAAGGTGGCTACTTTCAAGAAGCTGAAATTAAGATAGTTTTGATTGTTTGATATTTATTGGTCTCTGCATAATTTCCATAATTTCATTTGTGTTATTATATAGTTTTGATGACTTAAATACTATTATAAAATGTGGAAAATAGAAGGACTAAAAATAGAGAAAGGAGTAGGTGTGTCCAAACTTTTGACTGGTAGTTTGTATCATCTATTGCATTCTGCTGGCTAGATATCAGCATCTGTATGAGCCATTGACAATAAGGTCATCCAGTAATGTAAGGTCACTGCAGCTTCAAATTATAAGGTGTTCTGTATTTTCAATCATCATTCATTTTCTCCAAACTGAAGCCTGACAGATTGTTTTTCTCATGTCCTCATAAAGTCAGATTCAGAACGAGATTGTTGTGTTTGTGTAGATGCAGAGTGGAGTGTTTGGTAGTAGCGGAGCAGCACAAGCCCGGGCCCTGCAGCAGCAGCCTCCTCCCCAGCCGTCAGTGCCACCTCTCAACTCGTCCCAGCCTAGTCTACGCGCTCAAGTGCCTCAGTTTCTCAGCCCTCAGGTGAGTCTGCACTCACACACCTAGTGATTAAGCACCTTGCTGTGACTATTTGGTGACACATACTCATACACATACATACAAGTTTTTCACCCCCTGAGTATTTTTTTGGATTGTTGAAATTATCAGGTTTATCTCATTTGATGGTTTTGTTCACTGACAGGTTCAAGCACAGCTTTTGCAGTTTGCAGCAAAAAACATTGGTCTCAATCCTGCACTTTTAACCTCACCAATAAACCCTCAGCATATGACCCTGTTGAACCAACTTTATCAGCTGCAACTGGTAAGTGCCAGTGTTTTGTCATCTTGTTGATGCTGTCATCTGTAATTAGGTAGTTGACATGAAATATATTTGAGAAGTTGCCATGACGCTGAGTACACTTGTGGCATTAAGGGGTTGCTGCTGCTCCCATTTGCTAACTGCCATTTCACAGCAAAAATTACCAATGATTGTTTGGATGGCTGGATTGGCATATAAAAAGTAGGCTTGTCTGCCGTGTTAATATTTTCACTGCACATTGTGTCCAACAGTGTTTGAATTTGGCAATCACTGAGACGTTTTAACTGTCAAAAACCGGTATACTGATATGTACTTTTTAGGGCTGTCGATTTAACGTGTTAATTCAGCGTGATTAATTACATAAAAAATAACGTGTTAAAAAAATTAATGCAATTCATCATGTCCCCGGACTGTAATAAGAAAGATTCCTTCCATACGCAGCCTTATGATTGTCAAGCAAAATCGATTCAAGAATTTGGGTGAACTTCACAAGGAATGGACTGAGGCTGGGGTCAAGGCATCAAGAGCCACCACACACAGACATGTCAAGGAATTTGGCTACAGTTGTCGTATTCCTCTTGTTAAGCCACTCCTGAACCACAGACAACGTCAGAGGCGTCTTACCTGGGCTAAGGAGAAGAAGAACTGGACTGTTGCCCAGTGGTCCAAAGTCCTCTTTTCAGATGAGAGCAAGTTTTGTATTTCATTTGGAAACCAAGGTCCTAGAGTCTGGAGGAAGGGTGGAGAAGCTCATAGCCCAAGTTGCTTGAAGTCCAGTGTTAAGTTTCCACAGTCTGTGATGATTTGGGGTGCAATGTCATCTGCTGGTGTTGGTCCATTGTGTTTTTTGAAATCCAAAGTCACTGCACCCGTTTACCAAGAACTTTTGGAGCACTTCATGCTTCCTTCTGCTGACCAGCTTTTTAAAGATGCTGATTTCATTTTCCAGCAGGATTTGGCACCTGCCCACACTGCCAAAAGCACCAAAAAGTTGGTTAAATGACCATGGTGTTGGTGTGCTTGACTGGCCAGCAAACTCACCAGACCTGAACCCCATAGAGAATCTATGGGGTATTGTCAAGAGGAAAATGAGAAACAAGAGACCAAAAAATGCAGATGAGCTGAAGGCCACTGTCAAAGAAACCTGGGCTTCCATACCACCTCAGCAGTGCCACAAACTGATCACCTCCATGCCACGCCGAATTGAGGCAGTAATTAAAGCAAAAGGAGCCCCTACCAAGTACTGAGTACATATACAGTAAATGAACATACTTTCCAGAAGGCCAACAATTCACTAAAAATGTTTTTTTTTATTGGTCTTATGATGTATTCTAATTTTTTGAGATAGTGAATTGGTGGGTTTTTGTTAAATGTGAGCCAAAATCATCACAATTAAAAGAACCAAAGACTTAAACTACTTCAGTCTGTGTGCATTGAATTTATTTAATACACGAGTTTCACAATTTGAGTTGAATTACTGAAATAAATGAACTTTTCCACGACATTCTAATTTATTGAGATGCACCTGTAAGCAATTTAAGCATGGAGTACCACCTATTTTCTCCAGGGGGCAGTAAGTGAAACTTGCTGTAGAGGGAACGCGCAGCTTATACAGACAGAGAACAAACCACACTTACTAGTGATGGGCAATACCACTTATTTTCTTTTTGATCCGATACCAATAATTTCAAGTCCAATATCATCAATACCAATACTTCTATTAAATGTATTTTTTTATTTATTTATTTATATATTTTTTTTTTTGTGATTTCTTGGGATAAAATGGGTAATTTAAAATATAATTTTTAGCCATAATTCAAGTCATTATTATTATTATTTTACATTTGTGGACCTAAACAGAAAATTCTGTTTAAACTTCTGTTTTGTTTACCCTTGCAAAAATTAACCATCTACACCTCTACAAGGCACTGATCCCTCTTGTCTGAATGAGCCTTGTGACGGCATAAGCGCTTGTCTGCTTTTGTCTTTCAGCATGCATGTTAAGATGAGCGGAAGAATAAATAGTTCCCATCCTGCATAATATTTGCTAATTAATCCATTTTATTTCACTTTGAAGCTCATGGTTATTGTTCATGTTCATAGTAACCAAATAATAATATCCCTTGTAAAAAAAAAAATTTTTAGAATCAGTATTTTTGTGTGAGGATCAATATTTTTGATGCAACATCAGTATCGGAAGTATCGATACTTTAGGATCGATCCGCCCATCCCTAACACTTACCGAGAGCAGACAACACAAGATGAGAACACGTTCTTGCGTACAAACACAGCTTGATAAAGCATAAATCTGAAGGCAGCAATCTCAAGACGTGTTTTCTAAGTTTCAAACTTCATTTAACTTCACACAGCGTTTTAAAAATGGTATGTTTATGACGCAGTGCAACCGAGACGGTCCGAAAGCGTCTGTCTGACATAGGTGTACACTGATGTGTCCTTAGATAAGCACTTATAATAAATCTCGGACTGACTGACGAATTCAATTGCAAAATGGATTGCTGTGAACTATAGGCCAGTGATAGGCTTATGTTCAATAATATGGAAATAAACAATATTCTGCATTCTAAAGCCACTTTTTGTATTGTCTTTTTTAATGCCTAACCTGTGTGCCTAGATAATGTAATGCATTTAAAATTTTGGTATTATTATTTTTTTAAATATCTGTATTTTATTTATAATTATTCAAATAAAACTATTTATAATTATTTAATAATTGTATATTGAATTATTGTTATTTGAGGGGCTTTCTCAGCAAATATTTATGTATGCGATTAATTGCGATTAATTTGATTAATTAATCGGCATACCATGTAATTAATTAGATAAAAAATTTTAATGGATTGACAGCCCTAGAACTTTTATAAATTAATTTGTCAAACCGCTGGAACATTTCAAATGAATTAGTGATTACAAATTTTATTGAAAGCCAAAAAAGTGATTAAAAATTTTGAAAAACTGGCCATTCACAAGCTAAACAATTTTCTTTATACTTTCACAAATTTTTAACTTAACATCTTGATGTTTTTTTGGAAAAATTCATATTCCCAGTTACAGAATATGTTTTGATTTGCCAAAATAAAGCCTTAAATTTCAACCTCTCAACCACAAGTCGACAATTTCAATGTCTTAAATGTCTCATGGTAATATCAGGTTGTCTTGATGATTTTGCAGGCGTACCAGCGTTTACAAATTCAGCAGCAGATGTTGCAGGCACAGCGCAGTGTTTCTGGACCCATCCGACAGCAAGAGCAGCAAGTGAGCAGTTTATTCCCACTTCACTTTTGAAGGGATAATTCACCCAAAAATGAAAATTTTGCTATCATGTTAATCCATGTCCACTTGCAGGTTGCACGTACAATCAATAACATGCAGCAACAGATTCAGCAGCACCAGCGGCAGCTGGCTCAGGCTCTGCTGATGAAACAACAGCAGCAGCAGCCGCCCACCTCTTACCCGGGCCTGCATTCCAGCACAGGCAAATCAGCTCTGGACACGTTTCCAGTCCACCCCCAGGCCTCCAGCATCTCTGTTTCCGACCTTCAGACCAAAGAACCGCAATCTTCTCCCAACTCCTTTTCCCCCTACCCTATGTGTGAGTACCAGTCTGTTATTGCTCTCTTTTTCAGCCTTTTCCTTTCTGTTTAGACCAGTGAAGTTCCAGATATTCTTCAATATTTTTGGGAATTAATTTCTTCTTTAAGATTCACAAAGCTGCCTTTGTCAAATGTTGACTCTTCCTGTATAAATTATTTATTGCTGGGAAGATGGTTCTACTTTGAGGGGGAAAATGATAGTGAGTCAGAGCACAGACAGAGTATGCGAGTTTAGTTGAGCAACAGCAATTTTTGCTCCCTGCTCAAAGGGTTCTGTAATCACTCTGCTCCAACTCCCCTCTAGGTTTTACATTTCCCTCATCTCGCTTATTTTCTAGCAACATTTGTAGCCAGTTACTGATTGAATGTAAAGTTCTGTCAATATGTTTTATCACAAACCTCAGGATATTTGATCTATGTAAGATATATAATAAAATAATAAATATGCAAATGGTTACACCGTTGAGACCATGTTGATGTTTGCATGTTATGTGTCTCTCTATAGCTGGATTGAACCCTAACATGAATGTAAACAGCATGGAGATGGGTGGCCTGTCCATGAAGGACTCTCCTCAGCCCCAGTCACGCCTGTCTCAGTGGACACACCCTAACTCCATGGATAACCTCTCTGGTAACTCCTCTCCAATGGAGCCCAACTTCAGCAAGCATGGTATGAACCAGGGGAAGCATCACTATTATGAATATCATTAAACTTTGTGGAATAATGCTCAATATGCTTCCTGAGATCAGCAGATGGGACGAAACTGATGATATCTGTTAAACAACCTTTATTTTACAGGTTCCATCTCTGGTGGTCCCAATCTGGGTCCTCCAAGCAAGCCCCCACTGGACGACTCCTACAACCCCTACAATCTGATTCCCAGCTCTGAGTCTCCTGCCAGCCCTTTGGCACATCATGATAGCTGGGGCCAGAGCAAGAACACCAATGACAAGATCTCCAATGGGACCAATGTCAACTGGCCTCCAGGTGATTGACAAAAGACTTGGTTTAACTCGCATCTCTTAACTATTTTAAGAAAATTGCATAAAACTTATAATTGAATTGAATTACACTTTTTTTAATTTAATTTTAATTACATATACAATTAAAGACCCCATGAAATCACTTGATGAATGCAGGGTTCTCACCTATGTTGATGTAATCTGTTAAAGCAGGAAGTGTGGGTGAGACATATCGAAGGGATTGTACAATTTGTTTTTTTGTTTTTTTTTAATTACTAAAATTTTAATTTTTGTTATGTCACAGCCATTAACCATCATTTGCTACTAGCTGGTTGCAGATAATTTTAGTAAGAGGTGCATGTTCATTCTAGAGAGCATTTGGTTGGACATTGTAATCTGAGTAGTGCAACATGAGTCATCAGTGTTTTTGTTCCATTTTCCTGGAGGAGAAAGACTGCAAATTTAAACTGCATACATAGGCAGGTTAATTTTGTCAACTTTTAGGATAACATTATGAAACTCCAATTTTGATTTAATGGAGTCTTTAATTGTAAGATTCTAAAATCACTTACACATGTATTAGACAACTTACTTGATCTGGTTCTTATGAAATCCCCCAGAGTTCTGCCCAGGAGTGCCCTGGAAAGGGCTGCAGAATATTGACCCTGAGACTGACCCCAACGTGACCCCAGGGAGTGTTCCCAGTGGGCCCACCATCAATACCAACATTCAGGATGTTAACCGCTATCTACTGAGAGACAGGAGTGGAGGTAAGAGCACTCATCTCTTTTCCCTCAAAGGAGACAACTTGCATAACTTTCTCTCTGATGGCACTTGAAGCTAAAGGCCTAAATCAGAGTTTAATTCCTGGAGGACTAGTGTCCTGCAGAGTTTAGCTTCAGTCCTGCTCTTACACATCTGCCTGTAATTTTCAAGTAATCATGAAGACTGTGATTAGCTGGTTTAGGTGTGTTTGACTGGAAAGCTAAATTAAGCTAAATCCCATAACACCACCTGTAGTGAGATTTTATATATACTGTATATTTTAGTGCTGTCAGTTGATATATTTTTTTAATTGCGATTAATCGCATAATTTTTTTGTAGTTAATTGTGATTAATCACAAATTTTGAAAGTGCTGAAATTTGACATTAGATACACTTCTTTTCTTGTCAAAATGCATTTATTTCCATCTTAGGAATGAAAACAATACCATATGTAGCAATATAATGCTTTATTAACATTTTCCATACCAAGCCTTCCACAATATAAAGACAGAAATGCACTAAAATATCACCAATTCATGTAACATTAAATGTTTCCCAAAGTCTAAGAGGTAGTTTGACTAATTGAAAGAACTAGTCCCCACATAGGTTGCATATTCATTGTAACTGGCATTAAATCTCTTAAACTCTCATCCTCTACAACATTAATCTGCCGGTAGACTGTGGCTATCCACTTACCTACAGCAATCGTGAAGCACCGTTCATGATTCGTGTCAGAGTGTCAATGCCAGCATAGAGTGCCACTTGGAATTCACCATGAAAAGCTCTTGCAAACAAACGTGTCTCATTCTGCATTTTGGTGATAGATTAGTCTTGACGTGCTTCTATGGTAACTAAAATGTGCCTTACATAGGCTGAAAAATACTTGATTTCTATCACAAGTCTCATCTGGGCTTGTTTTCCACCAAATATTGATCGTTACCGATCCTCTACCTGGTCATTTAATGGTTAGACGGAGACCTGGAGAGGCCTTCAAGCCACAGTGTCTCGCACCCACTGTGAAATTTGGTGGAGGACCGGTGATGAACTGGGGGTGCTTTAGCAAGGCTGGAATCAGGCAGATTCGTCTTTGTGAAGGACGCATGAATCAAGCTACGTACAAGGTTATGCTTGAAGAAAACCATTGACTAATCACAACCATTAACCATTGGCTGATTAGATAATTGCATGAATAAGTAGGTGTACATGTGTTCCTAATAAAGTTCTCAGTGAGTGTAGCTTAGCCAATAAGAAAGACTATGTTGGTCAACCAGCTTCACCAGCTAGGTTTTACTAGTGAAAATCATGGCTATGCTGGTCCACCATCTAGACCTGTACAGGTGTTTCTAATAAAGTGCTGAGTGAGTGTATATACAGCTCTGGAAAAAATTAAGAGTCCACTGCTAAATTATCAATTTCTCTGGATTTACTATTGATAGGTATGTGTTTGAGTAAAGTGAACATTTTTGTTTTATTCTATAAAGTACTGACAACATCTCTCCCAAATTCCAAATAAAAATATTGTCATTTAGAGCAGTTATTTGCAGAAAATGACAACTGGTCAAAATAACAAAAAATATGCAGTGTTTTCAGACCTCGAATAATGTAAGGAAAACAAGTTCATATTGATTTTTAAACAACCCAATACTAATGTTTTAACTTAGGAAGAGTTCAACATTGCTGTTGGGTGAATTTATGCCACTCTTGGTGCAAAAATTCAGATAGCTCGGCTTTGTTTGATGGCTTGTGGCCATCCATCATCCTCTTGATCACATTCCAGAGGTTTTCAATGGGGTTCAGGTCTGGAGATTGGGCTGGCCATGAGAGGGTCTTGATCCGGTTGTCCTCTTTCCACACCTTGATTGGCATGGAACATTGTCCTGCTGGAAAAACCAATCCTCAGAGTTGGGGAACATTGTCAGAGCGGAAGGAAGCAAGTTTTCTTCCAGGATAACCTTGTACATGGCTTGATTCATGCGTCCTTCACAAAGACAAATCTGCCCAATTCCAGCCTTGCTGAAGCACCCCCAGATCATCACCAATTCTTCACCTGGTCATCTAATGATTAGACGGAGGCATTAGACAAAACCGAGATGCTTGAATTTTTGTGCCAGAAGTGGCATAAAGTCACCCAACAGCAATGTGAAAGACTGGTAGAGAGCATGCCAAGATGCATGAAAGCTGTGATTTGAAAATCAGGGTTATTCCACCAATTATTGATTTCTGAACTCTTCCTAAGTTAAAACATTAGTATTGTGTTGTTTAAAAATGAATATGAACTTGTTTTCTTTGCATTATTTGAGGTCTGAAAACACTGCATCTTTTTTAATTTTTAATTTAATTTTTTCTGCAAATTAATGCTCTAAATGACAATATTTTTATTTGGAATTTGGGAGAAAGGTTGTCAGTACTTTACAGAATAAAACAAAAAATTTCATTTTACTCAAACACATACCTATAAATAGTAAATCCAGAGAACTACAGTGGTCTCTTAATTAAGAGACCCCTGCAGTTCTCTGGATTAACTATTTGTAGGTATGTGTTTGAGTAAAATGAATTTTTTTTTAAATATATATATATATACAGTTGTGCTCAGAAGTTTGCATATCCTGGCAGAAATTGTGAAATTTTAGCATTGATTTTGAAAATATGACTGATCATGCAAAAAAAAACTGTCTTTTATTTAAGGATAGTGATCATATGAAGCCATTTATTATCTCATAGTTGTTTGGCTCCTTTTTAAATCATAATGGTAACAGAAATCACCCAAATGGCCCTGATCAAAAGTTTACATACCCTTGAATGTTTGGCCTTGTTACAGACACACAAGGTGACACACACAGGTTTAAATGGCAATTCAAGGTTAATTTCCCACACCTGTGGCTTTTAAAATTGCAATTAGTGTCTGTGTATAAATAGTCAATGAGTTTGTTAGCTCTCACATGGATGCACTGAGCAGGCTGTATTTCTCCTGAGGTTACCTGTGGGTTTTTTTTTTTTTTTTGTATCCTGAACAATTCTTCTGGCAGTTGTGGCTGAAATCTTTCTTGGTCTACCTGACCTTGGCTTGGTATCAAGAGATCCCCAAATTTTCCACTTCTTAATAAGTGATTGAACAGTACTGACTGGCATTTTCAAGGATTTGGATATCTTTATTGCATGATCAGTCATATTTTCAAAATCAATGCCAAAATTTCACAATTTCTGCGAGGGTATGCAAACTTTTGAGCACAACTGTATATGTATAATATATATATATATATATATATATATATATATATATATATATATATATATATATATATATACTGTGTGTATGTCATTTCCCACTTACATTGCTATTGGCAAGATTACCATAAATCTTTTACATTTTTAAGATACTACTTTCTTTTCATTATATTTCTGCTTTCCATTTGAATTCTTGCCTACTCTGTTTGGGTCACATCATAGGTTCCACCCCAACTTCCTTACAGAGTGAGGCTCTGCCTCCCTGCTGCAACAGGCCAGTTTCTAGCTCTTTCAGTTTGTCTTACCCTGAGGCAGACAACACAGGTACAACTCAAAGAATCCCTTACCTGCCCTATACACTCCCCATTATACTCTTTCTAACCACCTACTGTTCAACCTCTGCCTAGCATGGGGCCTAGAACGGTGCATCTGGCTAAGTGTGGTCCTTCCCCCATAGAGAACTCTGTCCCACCTACTTTCATTCGTACATCATATTCCCTCAGTGGTGTTAGTCAGACACTGTCCCTGTGTGCAGCATGGTCACCAGCTCTCTGTGGCCCTGTTTACACCTGGTATTAACATCCATCTCGGGTGATGCGATCACAAGTGGTCAGGCGAGACAGATCGCTGTTTACACCTGGTAGTAACATGTGTCTCCTGTGACCAACTGAACACAGATTTTCAAAAGAAGGTCTCTGATTTCATAACTATATACATCGCTTACTATGTCGTTGTGTTATTACATATTGATAAAGTGCAATGAAATGAAAAAAGGTTAAACAGCTTTCAAATATCCAAAAATCCAAATGTAACTATCATCACAAATGTGATGTTTTGAGAAGAATGCTCACTGTTATTTTAGTCTGGATTTCATGTTAATTTGACTTTGTGATTCATGATCGATGTCATTGCATGTTGATAACAGGCTTCCGTCAAGTCTTGTGGGTGTACTGTATATGCAAATGCTTCTCAAAATTCTTCGATTGAATGGTTGTTGTTTTTTAAAGCCCCACTTAACCATTCAGATATAAAGCCCTTGTTTTAGCACAATGTGTGATTGATGGGTTAGTAGGCAGTCCTTTAAAATTGTCCAGGATGCATTTATACTAGGGATGTGCATGAGCAATCAAGTAATCGAGTACTCGTTCTGCACCAGCTACTCGAGTATTAAAAACACTATTCATACTTCTCATTTTCCTTTCCGTATTTGCCTGCGGTGAGCAGCGTTGAGTTACACTGTTTTCCCTCTGAATCTCTCACCAAGTCTCGCAATTACAATAGACCTTTTTCACACAGGGAAGTTCTGTTAAGTGTTGGTTGGGTATAGAAACTTCTGGTATAGCCTTTTTTAATAGTAGCGACCACAGGACGAAATTGCTGGTGCTTTTATAGTACGATTCAAAAGAAATGCTTAATCTGAACAACCCTACCTTGGAACCCTACCAATTAGGGATGCACTGATATGAAAATTCTTGGCCAATACCTAAACCAGTTTTAACAAAAAGCTATTGGCCGATACCGATATTTTGCCACTTACCTTATTTTGTCATCAGATCACTGTTTTGCTCAGGACTTATGTTTTAAAAATTTACAAAGAGCTACAAAAGCAGGGCCTGGGTAGCTCAGCAAGTAAAGATGCTGACTACCACACCTGGAGTTGCAAGTTCAAATCCAGGGCGTGCTGAGTGACTCCAGTCAGGTTTCCTAAGCAACCAATTGGCCCGGTTGCTAGGGTGGGTAGAGTCACATTAGGTTAACCTCCTCATGGTAGCTATAATGTGGTTCTCACTGTGGTGAGAACGCATGGCGAGTTATGCGTGGATGCCACGGAGAATAGCGTGGAGCCTCCACACGCGCTAGGTCTCCATGGAAACGCGCATTCCAAATTGGGGAGAAAAGGGGAGAAAATCCACACCAAAAAAAAAAAGCTACAAAAGCTTTTTCTCTGTTCAAACAATAAATAATTTCCATTGAACATGGATTGGATCTGTTGAACACATTTTTTTAAGAGAGCCACAGTGAAAGATACATAAAATAAAAAAACTTTTTTCAGTTCAAAACAATAAAACTAAAATTTTACATGTTTGTACTGTATATAATAGAACATCACAAATTCATATTATGCATAAGTTGGGCAATTCCACAGAAATGTCAACAGCATAATGGAAAAATAAAAATTGACCAAAGGAGCAAAACGCCCTTTTAAGGTTTATTGTGGTGTAATGGATAATGGAAAATGCAATCCAGACCGCTAGAGTGCTAAATGAATATATTTTGGATGGTTTTACCTCGTTATGTATAGGTAAGTGCCACTTTCAAAACTGTCAAGTCTGTAACAACAGTTTTTCTTCAATGTGAGAACAAGAATGATTATAAATTAAATATTACATGTTCTTAGGAGTGCCAGCCCTTCTACATTCTGTTGCTATTATTATTTATGGATTGTACATTTGAATTCAAAGAGTTTTTACAAATTGTGTTGATAATTAATTATAAATGAACCATCGGTTTTTCAAATCAGCTTTTTCATGCTTAAAACCTATTTGGCGCTGGTTTTAATTTGGTCAATAATTGCCCGATAAATATCGGCAGCCGATACATCGGTGCATCCCGAGTTCCGATGATTTCCCATGAATGATGAAACAAAGATTTTTATGTTATACAACTGTATGAAAGCACACATTTGTGGATTCAAGAGGGAGAGTGCATACCAGTGTAAGCAGCAGTTCACAATCTCAGTCTGACAGTATTTTTTAAATAGCGAAACATGACAGGGACATTTTACACCACAAAACATACAGTTATTTATTAAGAAATAAATGTGTACATTCATAATGAATTAACAGAATAAACAGTAAAAGCCTAATATTCGCATTGGTTTCATGACATTACTATTTCATTTAATCTCCATGTATGTTTTAAGACCAACTTTAAATTGATAAAATAAAATTAACTTTCCACCCCAGAGATTGATTATTTAGGAATCACTATTTTAAATATCTTAAATGTTGAGTTATACATTCCAGTTTGAGTGGAATGATTGGATAAGTGTTCACTGGTGACAAATATATATTACAAAATAAATTTCAGTTGTGCTTTTAAATTTGGGGGCCCTCATCTGATATGTTCTTTGATCGTAATCTTTACCATACGTGTTATTTTTCATGTTCTTTGAGTAATCGAGTACTCGTCTTTTGTGGGTTAGAGTACTTGACTACAAAATTATTTGATTATATAAAATGCCCATCCCTAATTTACACTATAACTGTTGTGTGGACACATTTTTTTTTACTACTTCTGAATATTGTTTGAGTGGTCCATTCCGAAAGTGTTTTGAATCCCATTCACATCTGTATTTAGCGATGTCCTATTGTGATTGGATCATTTGAGAATGATGTAAATACCAGGTGTAAATCTGTTATTTTGTGAGAAGGAAGGCATGAGAGGGCATTGTTCTTCACTCTTTTCTGTGAGGCATGATCTCTGATGTCACGTATGGGCCTGCACCCTCACTGTGTGCCCCTCTTTTTCCTGTCTGCAGTGACACCTCAACGACTCTGACTCTGCTGTGAAAACACCTTTCACCACCTTAGTATGTCTAATTCTGGAGCGCTCAGAATTTGACTCAGTAAATATGATGTCAGCTAGCATACTCTGTGGTTTTCCTCTTTTGCCTTTTTTTACACATTCAATCTTTCTGTTTCACAGGCAAGCTGTCTGACATTAAGTCCACCTGGTCCCCGGGGCCCATCTCACACACGCAGGCTTCTCTGTCCCATGAGCTTTGGAAAGTCCCTCAAGGACCCCGGAACACAACGGCTCCCACCCGGCCACCCCCAGGCTTGACCAACACCAAGCCCTTGTCCACATGGGGCGGAAACACTCTTGGCTTGGTGGCTGGCTGGAGCAGCTCCTACTCATCAGGTGCCGATTTCCTCAATTTAGCTGAATGGCACAGTTTAATCAGGATATGTGTTTTTGTAGAGCTATTCTTAAGTGTTGGTGTGGGTGTATAGAAATGACTGTTATGTGTGGGTGTGAACGAAGGTCAAAACTTTTAGGTAAGGAGTACAGGCTTTGGTGGTGCAGCAAATGTGCTGTTTTGTGGTTTTATGTCCCGCATGTGTTATTTCTTAGTCAACATTCCCACACTGTTGTATGATCACACTTCCTTCATGTTTAACTGCTCTGCTCTGTGGTTTGAGTTTTTGCAGTAGAAAAGCTTAATCTGTAAACATTGAAATGTATAAATATGCTGTTTAGTATAACGTTAAATATATGGATGTTCACAGAGAATGTTAACAGGTAAACATTTTGAACACAGCAATACTGCGCAGCGATACTGTTATACTTGGACTGTGTTATAGTGGGTTCCTGTAAATTCCTTAATGGAATTATTTAAATTGAATGATTATGTCAACATTAAATTGTCCAACTCATTTTACTTCCATAATCTGACAAATGTTAGACTGAAACATTATGTCTAATGAGAACAAATATCAGATGGTCCTTGATTTTATCCATCTGGAAATGGATTGTAAAAAGGGGCTGTTACATACCAAAATATAGACAGACAGTTGGAGAGGGATTAAAAAAAATAAGAGGGATTGATGAATGATAGGGCTGGGTATTGAAACAGATTTCCCGATTCGATTCCGATTTACAAGCTCTCGATTCAAATCAATTCTGATATCGATTTATATGGGTACATTTCTGTTACAATGTTCATTTTGCTTACATATGAAACAAATTCTCTCTCAGTTAGTGCTCTTAATTTTAAAGGAACCTTCTAGGTAACCCTTCTAGGTACAATTCGAAAATATAAATTTTACAAATTATATTTTATCATTAGTTTTTCACCAAATTGGTCACATTTTAAGGTTTTGAATAATGTTCAAATTCAGTCTATTCCATCAATTCATGTCTTGAAATTGCATATGTTGTTATGTAGAAGACGTGCTAAACTGATACTGTCTCTTTAAGACTAGTGGCATCTGCCAGTAAGCGCATATAACGAGAGATGACAAAGCATGCATGATTTCTATAGCGCATCCATGTGTGATTAGAATTAAATGTTTCTTTTTTGTTTTTAATCAACAACTGACTGTAAAGAATAGAAAGAGTATTAAAAGAGACATTATTCAATCACATATGGATCAGTGGATCTCATCTTTGGACACAGAACGAACAAAACCTTTACTCTCGACACGCAGTGAAAGTATCTCGCTGCTAATAACTTCTTCGCCTCTATACTGCTTAGTCACTGATGAGTGAAATCTGAGATTTGGTCACATATGTGAGTGATTTACTCACATTTTAGAGGGTTGTGCATAGAGTAAGATCGGTCATGGGATTTAAGAATCAATATCGAAATCATTTATATGAAGATTGTGATGCATCAGAAAATGTATATTTCTACCCACTCCTACTGAATGGTCAATTTTGATTCCATGTTGACTTTAAAGCATTCTCTCTCTCAGTAGGTACCACATGGAGTACAGATAGCTCCAGCAGAAGCACTAGCTGGTTGGTTCTGAGAAACCTCACCCCACAGGTACAGTATCATGATGGCAACATGTTTACTGTGATATTGTTTCTTGTGCGCAGTGTTATATTTCTGCTTCTCTCTCTGTTGTGTACTGTGTAGATTGATGGTTCTACACTGCGGACACTGTGCATGCAGCATGGCCCGCTCATCACATTCCATCTCAACCTGACGCAGGGCAATGCTGTGGTGCGCTACAGTTCGAAGGAGGAAGCTGCCAAAGCCCAGAAGTCCCTACACATGTACATATATCCTCCTTTTTATTTTCATTATGAGTTGACCTCTTAATTTGTATGATCAGTTATGATTGGCATTCTGTTTTCTCTCTCTTATAGGGATAGTTCATCACAAATTCAGCATTTACCAACCCTCTTGTTGTTCCAAACTCATATGACTTTCTTCTGTAAAACACAAAGATGATGTTAGGCAGAATGTTAGCCTCAGTCGATATTCACTTTCATTGCATCTTCTATTAACATTCTCTCTCTATTAACATTCTGCCTAACATTTCCTTTTGTGTTTACAGAAGAAAACTAACACTTAAATGCCTGTTTTTCAGGTGTGTTTTGGGAAACACCACTATTTTAGCAGAGTTTGCTGGAGAAGAGGAGGTGAACCGCTTCTTTGCACAGGGTCAGTCTCTTACGCCCACCACCAGCTGGCAGGCCAACCCTGGCACAAATCAAACGCGGCTGGGGGGCGGAGGGACGGCGGCCACGCACCCCATCGGCCACTGGAACAGCAGTAGCTTGGGAGGAGCAGCCGGGACAGGGTCCGGGGGTAAGGCGAGCAACGAGCTGCTGTGGGGGGGTGTACCGCAGTACTCCAGCCTGTGGGGGCCACCCGGCGCTGAGGACAGCAGAGTGGTTGGCAGCCCCACCCCAATCAATACACTGCTTCCTGGAGACCTGCTGAGCGGAGAGTCCATGTGACAGTGCCAAGCACTTGAAAGACAAGCAAACCCCCCACACAGCAAAATATGAAAGATTAAAACATAACGAGCAAAAACCAAGCAAATCATTTGGTGATAATCAGCGTCAGTGGAACTGTGAACCAAGAGACAGGAGGCCACATTTGTGTAGAGGCTGCTGACATTCTTCCTCTTTTTTTGACTTTTTGTTGGTGTTATTTGTATCATTAGGCTTGGGTTACAGTATTCTATAGACTTCTTATGAAACAAGAAGAATGGTGACTAAAGAAAAAGTTAACCTTTACCAAGTCTTTTCTCTAATAACTGATACCAGTGTGAAAGTGTATTTTACAACTGATGAGACAAGCTGCCATTTTTTTACATTTCTCTGGCACGAGCACATCCTGTCAGTCCAATCACAGCATATCACAACTCCCCCTTCCCGAAGAATCACACATCATTCCAAATAAACCCCCACTCCCTTTTTGTTGGACTGGATTAATGGCTTTTTCAGTTGTCTTTTGGATCGTTTGGATTATTTAACAGCACTAAACTTAGCCTTAACTGCTGATCAGTCCTCACTCCACTCTTAATCTAGACTTTCTGAAGAAACTCATTTGAGAATTGCACATTTTCTCATTTCTGAGCCAGTGGAGAGCAAAGGACTGTCATTTGATCTCACACAAGCAAAAGCCACAGCGTACACGCATTTGTCCTCCCTCTTTTCCTCAGTTGCCATCCTGTCCTCCGTACTCTTCATAGGACAGACAGGTATCTGGCCCCTCTGCACATTTGAGGCATTTGCTTTTAAGCAGAAGGACAGCTGAGGGCATGTGTGTGTGTGCTAAATATATTAACCACTGCTCATGAAAACTGTATATGAAACACTTTCAATGGGAATGGATGGACTACTTTCGAGGTTAATCCATTTCTTGTATCTCGCTTTCGTTTTCCTAAATGACCTCAGCCTTTTAAGGCCCGACGGTCTCTCAAAAGCATCATTGTCATTTGTCTGACGTGCAATATATGCCACAGACTCTTCCGTCCATCTTTACCCATTGCTTTTGCTGATAAAATGGTAGGAGCTTCTTTGGGGATGGCAGAATCAAAGACTCGTCTCCTTTCATGTCCACTAAGTGTGGGACTGAAAAGAAGAGAAGTTGTCATTTTTCAGTGTGTAAGCCCATGGTGATGAGACATTCACAAGCACTTCCTCTACACACTCAAGGACAGTGACTACAGGGGCACAGGGGCTTCAAACCAAATTAGAGGTGTTTCTTGTAACCCAGTAGACAAAGTGCTTTTTGTTTTCTGTATTTGGTACAAAAGTATGGAACAAAGACTGGTTTTAAAAGGGGAAGTTTATTCATAGCACTTAGCAAGAGCATCAAGCTCCAACTTCAATGCCAACAAATTACACATGGATGTGTGAAACTGACAAAAAAAGCAACGATGAAAAGCAATCTACAGAACTTCTCCATGCTCCTTTTTGAATTCTAAATAGATTTTGGCATTTATTTTCTCGTCTTGTCTTTCCATGGTCTTTTGACTTCAAATCTCAAAATTTCAAAAATGGTAGCAAAATGAAGGGATGTCTGATGAGAAAAAACATGAGACTGAAGCATTCACATGTTTTTTTCTTTAAGATATATATCAAAGTAAATATCACTGTTACAGTACTCCAAAATCATTAGCCTTTTTGTCTGGAGATGCTAGACATGTTGTAATGTTCTAATGGATTCTGCGGGGCCCTGCCTCCCTGGAGGCCCTGCCTACCTGTATGATAAGTGTGGCCATTGAGTGCCTATCTGCTGTGGCACCTCGGGGTGCCCACACTCTGACTTTTGATTCGCTGTGCCAGGCCAGCGCACCGGATGCCAGAACGGACCTGCCACTGTACACAGCGGCTCCTTCGGACCTGGCCAACGTACTACTGCGCCAGCACTCGACCTCGTCTCAACTTCACTCTCATAAACTCTCCCTCTCATGCAAAGATCACTTTAGCTGGAAGTGGACAGGTTCGTTTTTATGTCAATTTTATGATCGATTGGGTTTTTCCCTCCTGGAATTGCCAGTGTTTCTTAATTTTTTGTCAACATTGCTGTTGTTATTGTTGTTTGCTGTTGTTGAATGTTATTGTTATTTTGCGCTTTTATTTTTTTTAGTTTGTGTGTGTGTCAATGCAGTGGTCTCTATGGTAGCTGCTCTCACCAGCCCCTTTTGCTGCGCATATGCAGAAACACTCTGATTAAGAGGCACACCTCAGTGTAAATGACGACTGCTAATGTCGCCATGGCAATTGATAAAGAATCATGTGTAGTGACAGACATGTTATTTGTGGTTGCTCTGAAAGAGATAGTTCACACAAAAATGAAAATCTTGTCATTTATTTGGCCTATTATCGTTCCACATAACTTTCTTCCATGGAGTGCAAAAAGAGATGTTAGGGCTGCATGATTGTGACAAAAATCAAAATTGCAGATTATTTCCCTTAATATTGTGATTGTGATTATTTTCAACTAATAGAAAATACTTGAATTAAAATTTTTGGGTGAACTGTCCCTTTAAGGATTAGGGGCAGACAGAAGTGGCGAAATGAAGTGTAGGTTCAAGTGTCAGTGGTGCTCAGTTTGTTTTCTGCTTCTCCATCACTCCCCATCTCTCTCTCTCTGCCTCTCTTGTGCACTTTCCTCAACTCCGTCTCAGCCCTGCCAGGCCACACTTACACTGGTGCTTATGACAAAGGGCAGGCAGAGTACACTATTTTACCTGGTCACCTCTTCTCACAGTAATAAAAGCAAACGATAATGGAGACTCAGCTCTCTACTTCTATGCAAAGACCGACCGAGAGGTGCAGTTCACAGCCTTCAGCTCAAATCTGTAGTTCTCTCTAAGCCCACTCTTCAACTGACCAGTTCCAATCTGAGCAGGCAGCTTCCTTGTAGCGTGGCCTAAAATAAGAAACTGGCCTCACATGTTTGAACTGAAGATCAGGCCCTCTGTTTATTCTCTGGATAATCGCTTACATTATGTACATGCAGTCTCAGGGCAGCCTCAGAGAACCGCAAACTTTTTTATCTTTTAAGAGGAGGCTTCTGTTTTTTTTATAGAATTACTTGATGTGGTTTTAAAGATGCTCTAAATCCTCGAAAATGAAAAAGTGAGCGAGTATACTTGGAAGAGAAGTCTCTGTTCTTGATCTTAGAAGAAAATGTTAACCTAGAGGTAACTTGAACATTGCTTTATTTGGATATCAATTAAACTGGGACTCCATATTTCCTTACATTTCTTTTGATGTTGTCTTTACTAAGAGATGTTTATGTGAAGAGCACATGGAGATGGAGAGGTAGAATGCAGGTTGGCACCAAGACGGACGGGTAGCACCTTGTCCCAGGTATCAAATACACACCTGGGAGAACTGCTGAGAATTAAACAGGGAATACAGAATGTTTAGGTTTACTGTAGATGGTTCACATTGGGTACATCTTTTATTTAAACCAAAAAGGGTTTTGTCTCATTGTTTAAAAAAAAAAAAAAAAAAAAAAAAAGAGGAAACTTTAATTCTGTAGTACACTCTTGACTGAAGTGCTTCTCTCTGCAAGCCTTGATGCCCTGATGTGGCAGAAAGATGACTCTGGGGTTGCTGTATTGATGGTATTAAATTCTGTCCTGATCCAGTACTTAGGGGATGGTACGGATGTTTTTTTTTTTTTATTGTATCAGGGGCACATTGCCAGTTGATACCAAGTCTTAAAAGGGAGGGGAAAAAATCCCTTTCTGGAAGATATTGTTTTTCTTTTTTTACTTCAAACTCGAGTGACACTAGCAACAATCACTATTGCCTGTTTTTGAAGATATATATTTATATTTTTAACTGCCTTTCTCTAAGCTGTACCCAAGACCACAGATTGAAAAAAAAAATATATAACATCCAAAACATGTTGAAAATTCAGAGGAATGCCTGGCAGACTATAGCCAGCTAGCCAATAAATGCCCAGTTCTCCACTGTGGGCATACTTGGTCTTTATATGTAGGACTTATGTACTCCAACTCCACGAAAAAGGCTCAAATGCAACTTGTGTAGGTAAGAAGGCTGTTTTGACAGGGCCTTGGTGGAGATGAGCTCTAAGAAAAACAAATCCTCTTTCTTAGGGCCCTGGCTAGAATATGCACATGCTGGTTGATATACATGTACATCTGAAATCCTGTGTATGTATATAACTGGTTACCTTTTTACATTTACCTTAACTTTTTTCAGGCCCAAGAAACATCCACTCCCATTTCCTTCTCTCCATTAATGACCTAAATGATAAAAATCATAAACATATCAAAATTATACAAATGAAAAAAATACAAATACTTGAATCTAAAGAAGCGCCAATAATGTAATGTGAAAATTGTTTTGTAATAATTTTGTCATTCATACACTTCCAAGCTTTTTGATAACATCAGTTTAAACTGAATGAAAAAAAAAACTTCGCTTAAAAAAAAAAAAAAAAAAAAAAATGCAAAATGACATCGGTTGTGAGTGTTTGCACAAGATTGTGTGTACTGTATGAAGGATGAATGCGTTTGTTTGCCTGTATGAGTGCTGAAAGGTTCAAACCAATGTATGCTTGTGATTACAGTGGAATTGTTTGCGCCTTTAGGTTTCATTTTAAGCATCTTAGAGGTTTTTGTCTCTTTTGTTGGCTAGTCAAAAATATATTCAGATGTGTATTATTGTATTTTTTATTAGCTTTGTTATTAGAGTTGCACTGAGTGTCTGCTTCCCCTCATTCAGCTAATTGTACAACATGATATTAAAGTACTAAGGGGACAAGGGGACAATTCATGTGTAAATGTTTACTTGAGGACTTATTGAGAAAAATAATGTGTTTTTTTGTTTTGTTTTTTTTTAATCTGTAATATGATTATCTACCTTATAGTGGCTTTATTGTGGAATAATCCATGAACAAGAAATGGATTATTATGAGCATTGCACCATTTTTGTTTTCAGATTATAAACAGGAAAAAAAAAGCATAATACTAAAAAAAATGATAGAAATACAAAATGTGGGAAAAATCTTTTCGAAGAACTGTGGCCATAGATTGATGCAGAGGGCTCCCCATGTTATGCCATGGTGAGCTGGATAGACATCTAAAGAAGAGTTTCTTACAAGACTCATTTCAGAGGTGCCTACCTTTCTGGTTTTGCTTTCTTTTTCTTTTTTTTTTCATCTTTGTGCAAGGCCACCAACAGTTTACAAGCATTTCATGTTTTTCTGAAATTCAAAGAAATGAAATTTGCTATGAGAATGTCAGGAGAAAATGAAAAAAAAAGAAAGAAAAAGCCTAAAGGTCATATACTTTCATTAAATGAATAACAAGAAACACTTTACCGAATGAAGATTATTGTGCTACTTGCAAAACTCTGGGATTGATCAGTGTTGTCATGTTTTTTTTGTTTTTTTTCTTCTTCTTCTTCTTCTTACCTTGGCAATGTTACTTTCATTATCAAAGCCTGTGCTTTTTTTTCTCTTCTTTTTAAAGAAAAAAAACAAACATTTCCTTTGAAAAAAAAAAAGAGAGAGAGAAAAAAAAACAATTGTTCACTATCTTGCACACAAAAAAAGTGGATCATGTCTCAGGAAGGCAAGGGTTCCAGAGTACCAACTCCACGCCATTTAATGTTCGTTTTTAGAGAAAGAGGTTAACAGGAAACTAATAAGCACTGAAGGTTATGGATTTCAGAAGAAGAAAAATACCGTTGTTTCTAAATCCGTAGCAGTTACATATTTACCAAATAATGAACTGTTAATGAATGGAGTGCTTTATATATAAATCTATATATTGAAATTGCTTTACATTTTAAACAAAATGATCAATGATTTTGATTGTTCAAAAGACAGTGAAAGAACATACAAATGATGTATGTTGTAATCTTTATTGTATTTTCTTAATATGAGGTCCCTTCCTGTTGAAATCAGGACCATTGTGCATTACTATTTCTTTCCTCTTTTTCATTTCTTTGTCTCTTGTGGTGGGTATTTCATAATGGAAATTAAAGAAGTATGGTTGGGGGCAGGGTTTCTTTGTCAATTTGATCGATTTAAAGAGAGAAAAAAAAGCTGGTTTATAAGGATCATGATCTATGCACGGGGGTGGGGGGGTTTCTCTCATTGGGATTTTCCTGGGTGTCTTTTCATTGTGTTCATTTATGCTCTGTTGTTTCCCTCCCCCCACTAAACCCATCCATCTTATTTCCATGTTTCATGTATCTTACATACAGTACATCGTCATGCTGTGTATTCTGATACCAATGAGCGTCTCATTCTGAAGCACTGTGGGGGTCTTTTTGTAGCCTATGACTTTCAAGTGTGTGATTGTGTTGGAGAGAGTGCGTGTATTTTGTGTGCACGCATGACTAGAAAGAGTGTGGGTGGAGATACCGGGTTGCTTTTGTCTTTTGATTTTAAATGTTAAAGAATATGTCTGTACTGAGATTTTAAGAAGTTAGTGGCTTTTAATGTTTCCCTCTCCCTCTCTCTCTCTCTCTCTCTCTCTCTCTCTCTCTCTCTCTCTCTCTCTCTCTCTCTTTCTCTCTACTTCTTTCTCCTCATAGAATGTGATTGTTGATGACATGCACCGAAAAAAAATGTTTTAAACTATGGAGCTTCTTTTAAACAATTAATAAATTGCATTTTTGTTTTTGGCTGTAATGAGTTTTGTTTGGTCATTGCATAGCAGTTACATTTAGGTATAGCTATAGATACTTATCCTATATATACAGTTGAAGTCAGAGGTTTACATACACCTTAGCCAAATACATTTAAACTCATTTTTCACAATTCCTGACATTTAATCGTAGAAAACATTCCCTGTCTTAGGTCAGTTAGGATCACTACTTTATATTAAGAACGTGAAATGTCAGAATAATAGTAGAGAGAATGTTTTATTTCAGATTTTATTTCTTTCATCACATTCCCAGTGGGTCAGAAGTTTACATACACTTTGTTAGTATTTGGTAGCATTGCCTTAAAATTGTTTAACTTGGGTCAAACATTTTGGGTAGCCTTCCACAAACTTCTCACAATAAGTTGCTGGAATTTTAGCTCATTCCTCCAGACAGAACTGGTGTAACTGAGTCAGATTTGTAGGCCTCCTTGCTCGCACACGCTTTTTCAGTTCTGCCCAAAAATTTTCTATCAGATTGAGGTCAGGGCATTGTGATGACCACTCCAATGCCTTGACTCTGTTGTCCTTCAGCCATTTTGTCATAACTTTGGAGGTATGCTTGGGGTCATTGTCCATTTGGAAGACTCATTTGCGATCAAGCTTTAACTTCCTGGCTGATGTCTTGAGATTTTGCTCCAATATATCCACATAAGTTTCCTTCCTCATGATGCCATCTATTTTGTGAAGGGCACCAGTCCCTCCTGCAGCAAAGCAACTTCACAACATGATGATGCCACCCCCATGCTTCATGGTTGGGTTGGTGTTCTTCGGCTTGCAAGCCTCACCATTTTCCTCCAAACATACTGATGGTCATTATGGCCAAATAATTCAATCATCAGACCAGAGGATATTTCTCCAAAAAGTAAGATCTTTGTATCCATGTGCACTTGCAAACTGTAGACTGGCTTTTTTATGGCATTCTTGGAGCAGTGGCGGCTTCCTTGCTGAGCAGCCTTTCAGGTTGTGTTGATATAGGACTCGTTTTACTGTGGATATAGATACTAGTCTACATATTTCCTCCAGCATATTCATAAGGTCCTTTGCTGTTGTTCTGAGATTGATTTTCACTTTTCACACCAAACTACGTTCATCTCTAGGAGACAGAATGTGTCTCCTTCCTGAGCGGTATGACGGCTGCATGGTCCCATGGTGTTTATACTTGCATACTATTGTTTGTACTGATGAACGTGGTACCTTCAGGCATTTGGAAATTGCTCCCAAGGATGAACCAGACTTGTCCACCATTTTTTTTCTGAGGTCTTGGCTGATTTCTTTTGATTTTCCCATGATGTCAAGCAAAGAGGCACTGAGTTTGAATGTAGGCCTTAAATTCAGTACACCTCCTATCAGAAACTAATTTTCTAAAGGCTTGACATCATTTTCTGGAACTTTCCAAGCTGTTAATTTAGTGTATGTAAACTTCTGACCCACTGGAATTGTGATATACTCAATTAAAAGTTAAACAATCTTTCTGTAAACAATTTTTGGAAAAATTACTTGTCATGCACAAAGTAGATATCCTAAACGATTTGCCAAAACAATAGTTTGTTAACATGAAATCTGTGGAGTGGTTATATAATACTTTAACTTAAGTGTATGTACACTTCTAACTTCAACTGTACGTAATCTAAACTAATATAATTAAACAGCATTCTTTTAATTCTTGTATTAGCCATGCATTTTTTATGACCTCATTTATTTAGATTACATTAGATTATTAGATTACACGAATGCACAAGTACTAAAAAAAAAACATATCAGGACTGTTTCAATTAATGGCAAAAAAATGCTAAAAGGTGATTTAAAATACTGGGATTTCCAACACTATACTGTTAAAAGTTATAAAATTCTAAGCTGAAAATTAATATTAACTTGAAAGTCGATGTTGAAAAAATGTGTACATCTTAGTCATCAACAACCCAAGAGTCTTCGCACAAAGTTAACAAGTTTAAGAAAAAAATATTCAGAGGAAAACACTGTATCAGACAGCGAACGGACACCACACAGTATAATTTGCTTATTGTTTTCATGATGCCTTAGAAAATGTAGTCACCAGACTACACTGGGAGGAAGAAAAGGACTTAAATATTGATCTGTTTCTCACCCCACACCTATCATATAGCTCCTAACGACATGGATTTAACTTCTAAATTCGTCTGGACTACTTTTATGTTGCCTTTATATGCTTTTTGGACCTTTAAAATTCTG